>NW_006408537.1:19396373-19398828 GCF_000296735.1 Chrysochloris asiatica | reverse complement strand
GCTATGGGTCGGAACCGACTCGACAGCACTTAACAACAACAACAACAACAACTACCCAGTCACTTTTCAGTTGGGTGTTATTCAGTTTCCATGCATTTGACTTTATTTCCTTGATCTTCCTATTGTTGATTTCTAATTTGATAGCATTGTGGTCTGAGAAGGTTCCCTGTAGTATTTTGACATTTGTAAATTTATGCTAGTTTGTTTTGTAGCCTAACACGTGGTCTATTCTGGAGAATGTTCCTTGCGCACTGGAAAAGAATGTTTATTGTGCTGTTGTTGCGTTCAATGCTCTGTATACATCTAAGAAGTCCAGTGTCTGATTGTGTTGTTCAGTTCCTATGTGTCTTTTCCCAGTTTATTTCTGGTTATTCTATCAGTTTTTCAAACCAATGTATTAAAATCACCCATTATTATTTTAGATTAGTCAATTTCTTCCAATCTATTTGAGTTTGCTTTATATATTTTGGAGCTCCTTCATTGGGAGCATAGATATTTATTATGGTTATGTCATCTTGTTCAATTGTCCCTTTAATAATGAGATAATGTCCATCTTAATTATTATGTTGGTTTTTACCTTAAAGTTATTTTATCAAAGATTAGTATTGACACTCCTATTCATTTTGTATTGCAATTGCTGTTGTTGTTATGTGCCATCAAGTCGATACCAACTCATAATGACCTTATGCACAGCAGAACAAAACACTACCTGTTCCTCGGCCAACCTCACTATTGTTGCGACACTTGAGCCCCTTGATGCAGTCACTTTGCCAATCTGTCTCACTGGGCATTTTCCTCTTTTTCTCTGACCCTCCACCCTACCAAACATGATATTCTTCTCCAGCAACTGTTCCCTCCTGACAATATGTCCAAAGTATGAGAGACGAAGTTTGGCCATCCTGGCCTCCAAGGAACACTCTAGCTGCACTCAGACATTTTATCTTTTTTTTGAACATGTGCTGAGATGGCCATCTGTTTTTGCTTCTTGGACATGTTCAGTGGTTAGCTGTGGCCTTAATACTTAATAGAGTGTGTGTTTTGGTATTTTGTATGCTTTCTGATTGCCTCCAGGTAGTTGTGATCAGGAAGTGGGCTTCCCTTTTCACTCTTCTTATTGCTTAACTCAGAGTAACTTTCACAGCTGTTGTCTGTCTCCCTGGTATATGGCTGTTGGTATTGGTTCTTGACTGGATTGTGGGGTTTTATAGGCTATGATTGCAGATTGACTCCATGGTGGCAATTGCTGTCTCTTCTTGGTTAATATAAGGAGAGAAATAGCCCTAAAGGTAAAAGAGGGAACAAAAAAACAAAACAAAACAAAAAAACAACCAAACAGCAATAGCAAAAAAACAAAATAAAAACAAAAACCTGATTAAATACTGCATTTTGTAATCAGAGAAAAGAAAGAGGAGAGAGAAGAAGAAGAAAAAATATCTGTAGCTTAATATGAGTATGACTTTAAATACTCTCTTTCAGCTTCTTGCCTTCAATGCTGCCTGATAAATTTCAAGATGCCACTGTTGGTTGTTATGCTGTACCTCAGGATTTAATTTTTGGCCTGTTTTGTTTTTAGACTCTTTCCCACTCCACAGGCCCTGCTCTATCCTTTTCCCTAGTAATAAAGAGTTCAGGGCTGGCTGTGGCTGTTTTGCACTGTGGTTGGTTTTAAGTGAGGTCTGGTCTTTAAATGACCCCTGTTCTGGTATTTTCCCTATTAATAAACAGTTCGGGGCTGGCTGTAGCCGTTTTGTGCTGCCAGTTGGTTTTAAGTGGGGACTGGACCTTTGACTGCTGAGAGGATCTGTGTGCATGTGTGGTAGAAGAGCCCTCCAGTGATCGGGGTGGGGGTGTCCACTTGCTCAGGCATCTCCTCTAGTCACCAGAATGGAGGTACGCAGACAGCAAGAGGCCAATAAACAGATAAAAAAAAAAAAAAATCAGAACAAAAACAAACCAAACAAAGAATATTGTCCACATCTGTCTCTGAGGTTCCTGCAGGTGTTAGTCTATGGCATGTCTGCTTTTTCCCTCACTTGGTCTTGCCATTTGGTCTCACCCAAGTTGTCGGCTCCAGGCCACTGAGCTTGGCAGATACAAAAGTCCAAGGTGTTTTGCTTCTGCTACAAGTTCCCCTAGCCTTAAGCCTTCAAACTTTTTAAATATTCCTAAAAACGTGGTTCAGAATTGTGGAGCTCTCCCCTGAACCCACGTCACCTGGTGTTCTGTGTTATTCTTGACAGAGATCTTCACTGCAGCTCTATCCTATCTGCCATCAAGCCCCACATCTCTGCTCTGAGACAATAGATTTTATTGCTTAAAATCACCTACTTTGGGGTAAATCAGTAAATATTTTAATTCTTCTTCACTTTCAGCAAATCAGGTTGTATCATCTGCATATCGCAGGTTGTCAATGAGTCTTCCTCCAATCCTGATGCCATGTTTTCCTTCATATAAC
>NW_006408537.1:19394726-19396088 GCF_000296735.1 Chrysochloris asiatica | reverse complement strand
GACCAATTGCTGGAGAAGAATATCATGTTTGGTAGCATGGAGGTTCAGAAAAAAATGAGGGAGACCCCCAGCAATGTATCTTGATTGCATGTTTTATCAATTCCTGACTGAAGAAGTTGGTAGAAATCATCAATTTCATTATCACTGACTTTAGTGACTAGTATATAAATTTGAATAGCAGAGGTATTTTCTAGTATTCTTATAGTCATATGGATATTATCTCATCACAGACCACATTGTACTTAAAAATAGATCTTGAATTGTCCTTTTTGTTAATGAATGTGAACCCATTTCTCAGGAATTTGTTGTTCCTGGCATAGTAAACCATATTTTGTTTGTTGGTTTCAAAATGATCATTGTCTTTCCATTTCAGTTCACAAATGCCTAGGATAACAATCCTTATGTCTTACACTTCATTTCTGTCAAATTCCAGTTTTCCTAGATTCATACTTTGTACATTCCATGTTCTGATTATTGACTGATGTTTGAAGCTGTTTCTCCTCATTTTGCTTTGTTCCACATAAGCAAATGAAGGTCTCAAGGGTTTACTCCATTCACATCATTATGTTCAACTGTGCTTTGAAGAGGCAGCTCTTCCTCAGTCATATTTTGAGTGTCTTCCAACCTGAGAGGCTCATCTTCTGACACTAAATCTGACAATGTCCTGCTTCTAGTTATGTTTTTCAGTGACTAAACATTCAGAAGTCTGCCTCCCCTTCTTACTAGTCTATCTTAGTATAGAGGTTCCACTGAAACCTGTCCACCATGTGTGGCCCTGCTGGCATTTAAAATACAAGTGGCATAGTTTCCAACATCACAGTAACACACTGACATTACAGACACCACAGTACCACAAATTAACAGACTCAGTCACCTTTTATATGTTATCCGAGGAATGTCTAATAGGTTTGAACATCTGACCTTGCAGTTAACAATCCAGTGCTTATCCAACAGTACAACACTAGTACCTCCAGCAACACTATACTACCTGCCAAATAATTATTTATCTAAAATCTCTTCATTTCATTCTTGTCTACTGTTATGAATATCAGAAGGGAATGAGCTATGTTTCTGGACTCTTAGCAAAACTTCAAACTGTAATTTTTGGGAGACTTGTTGCATATTGTTTCCAGGGTTGAGTTCTCAACCTAACACAGACAAACTTCACACAATAGAAAATGTTTCATTATGTATCTGAAGAATATTTCTTAGCCATTAAAATCAGGAAAATATGATAAAATGTTATTTCTTCTAAAAGTATAATAATTTAATAACGAGTATGGTTTTGACTCTTTTCTATGTCTAGAAGAGAATAAGGTGACACTATTGTTTGCTGTGCTTTATTGACTACACAAAGGCTTT
>NW_006408537.1:19367048-19393191 GCF_000296735.1 Chrysochloris asiatica | reverse complement strand
GCAGCCAGAGTGCTCCTTGGAGGCCAAGATGGCTAAATTTCATCTCTCATACTTTGGACATATTGTCAGGAGGGAACAGTCACTGGAGAAGGATGTCATGCTGCGTAAGATAGAGGGTCAGAGAAAAAGAGGAAGACCCCCAACGAGATAGATCGGCCAAGCGGCATCATGGATGGTGTCAAGTGTGAGAACGGTAGTGAGGTTGGCCCAGGATTGTACATTGTTTCGTTCTGGTGTGCATGGGGTTGCTATGAGTCGGTTCTGACTCGATGGCACCTGACAACAACAACAACAACATTGTTAACTGACAGTTAATTTTGTCTTAAGAAAATAGCGTTACGAACTAATATTTTAAAGGAAGGTTCATTTAGGATATTTATGCACAATATTTGTTATTAACACTGTCCCTCACCAAATTGTTTTTATTAAAGAAGTGTTTGTATACTATTCAAATATTTTATGTTAGTATCTCTACCTTTTTAAGGATTATGATATCTTCAAATCTTTGTGAAACAATATCAGAATATCATTTCAATGCTAGAAAGTAACATTCTCTTTAAAGACAGAACATTGGTATTATAACCAAGGAAACTGTATAAAATACTACACCTCTCATATCCAATAACATTCACAGCTTGATATTTTAAAAGTTGCACAACATCATTTCATCATTGGCAAAAACGGTTCATAAAAGATCTAAGAAATTCATGTTTTATACTTCATACCTTTATTAGCAACTAGCCCCAGATAATGAGAACTCCATCTCACCTTCAAATCTAGATTGCCTAATTTAGAGTAGGAAATGAAAATTTTAATCAACAGATATGTCAATATCAGAAATGAAATAATAAGAAATATGGGGATAACTGAGCTCATCAAGATCAAATGCTGTCCAATTATAACAATGAAAAGTTATAGAAGGAAAGTTAAGCATACTTATGGAGAAAAATCCAATAAACCATTTATACACCTCTTTAAGTGTATTATATGCATATGTTACTTAAAACTTTATGACATATACAATGAAAAATATATAAGGTTATTTGGAAGAATATTGACAAAGCAAGTATTCCCTAAAACAAGTATTCTCAATATTCAGACAAATTAGTAAGGCTGAGATATTAGATGGCTATTTTCTTTTAGCAATAGATGAGCTTACTAATTTTTGACGGAATCATTTATTATTTACAAAGGGTAAATGAAAATTTCCTAGGCTGACTTTTAGAGTGCCAGGCAATTTCCTTTAAGCTAACTCTCTAAGTTTAGGGAGAAAAAAAGAGCAAATGTGTTAAAGCATCTGTCTAGTGACTTACATGTTTCTGAAGGACTAACATAGATTGATAATTCATTTTTAAATATCTATTAAGAGCCTAAGACTATGTAAGGTTTTATGGACTAGAAGGAAGATTGCCGTAGTATATCTCCAGTCTTTTAATGTTAGCTGTACCAGTGGTCACTCATGGTTACTCATGGTCAATAAATATGTTTAAATTTTCATTTCTCCAACAATTGAAACGTAGCAGTATTCTTACCAGTTTAACTCTTCAAGGGATGTGTTTATCACACAAGAGAGCGCTATAATGTGATACATTCGTTGATTTCAATTTGAGCTGCAGACCTCAAATTTCTTAAACATCTCCTTTGTTAATGTGCTAAACTGGATAGTGTAAGCTACAAGGAATAATTCAGCATTTCTCAAGCTGAAACCTTTATTCCAAGAGCTAAACAAAGAAAGGTTTAGGAAGTTTGCTATATTATATGAATTCTTGCTTAGGCATTGCCTTGATTGTATTTGACCTTTAAAGGTTGAAGGAGGAAATTACCTACCAAATGCATCTGCTTCCTAAGAAAGCCACTAAAAACCCACTGCTGTTAAGTTGATTCTAACTCTATGCTATGCTATGCTATGCTATGCTATGCTATGCTATGCTATGCTATGCTATGCTATGCTATGCTATAGGAAAGAGAAGAACTGCTCCCTATTGTTTCTGAGGTTGTAGATATTTATGAAAGCAGACTGCCTCATCTTTCTCCCAAGGAGTGACCAGTGAGTTCAAACCACTGACTTTTTTTACATAGCAACTCAGTGATTTACCTTTGCATCACCAGGACTCCTTTGTCTCCCAAAACAGATGTAAAAGATGAAGTCATACAAAAGGAAAATCAGGCATATCATGTCCTGTTGAGTTATTTTCTCAACTCATTTCCACTTCTCAAAACTTAAATCCCTAAAACAGGGGATTAACTGCATTTCTCAAGGGCATCGTTTTGTTGTTGATTCATAACAGAAGTCATCCTGTAGGAATGAAATGTGAAAGATAATCTGTGAGCTCAACATAGTGCACTAATTCTTAACCTTGTTTTGATTGCAGGAAGTTATGGATTGGTTTAAGTCTCACTAAAACATATGCTGAACTACTTCACCTGAACCTTTGAATGCTACCCTGTTTGGGGATAGGGGTTTTCTTTTGTCATGTTAATAAAATAAAATATGAGTACAGTGGACCCTAAACCTAATGTATTTTGAATATTGTCTTATCAACGGGAGTCCAGATAGAGAGACAGGTACATGGAGGAAGATCCTATATGATAATTGAGGAATATGCTTATCTACGTACCAAGGGAGCACCAAGGATGATCCACAGAAAGAAATGAAATAGTAGAGAGCCTGGTAGACTATTTGTCTGAGGAATTGGGAGAAAACAAATTTCTGTTCTTTAAACCACACATTTGTGAGTTTTTTGGGAGTAGCATAGGTAACATTGCTACTATTTTAACTTCCCAATGAACATACTGTTAACATAAACTCCCAGATACTTATACCTATACAATGGACAATGGAAAAGACTCAAACTTGAGGCACTTTAGTGATATGTAAGAATGATGAGATTTACATACAATCCCTGGAAACAAAAGTTCAGGATGTAAACTATTTGGGAAGACTATGTCAAGAGGTGAACAATTTGCTCTTCCAAAAATTGTCTTGTGACTATAATTATGTATAACCAATTAGAATCATGCCTTATCTACTACAACCATCTATATAGCCCCTCCAGTTGGCCCCACTCACCTAGGTGGTAACTTATTCTTTCCTAGTCAAGTGGTCAACCTTACAATGCAAAAGATTTCAAACTGAAGCTGATTTTATCTGCAACCAATCATGAATTTTTTATCTTTCCTTTACATTTTATGCATCTAGGACCCTCTCTTCACTTGAATAATGGGGTCCTTTATATTTTTACTTAGCAGTGCTCAGCTTAAACTGTATTATTCAAAAAAGTTCCTTTTAAAAAAATTCTTAACAGAGTACAAAATTTTCTTCTTTACTCTTTCTGGTGTCAGAAACAGAAATTTGGAGGTGTAATCCCTAAGCCAATCAGTGGACATAAGCATATTACCCACTTTGAACTGTGTGCTTGCATGAATTCTCAGAAATCATTTCAGGTTAAAACAACAACAACAACAAAAAATAAACTCTCAAATCCAAGCTTTTCTCCCTTATGTTGAACGCTCCTCTAGTTTTATTATGGATTTGTTTTAGTAATTTCTAATAAAGTTTGTTTGTTGTGTCTATCATTATTACATGGAGAATACCATGTCTAAAGGAGGTTGGTGGTACCTTTTAAGACTCATGATTACTATAAAAGTAAACATTATTGATCCTTATTGTGTATGCTTTTGTCTGGGTGGCAAAATTTCACTGCAGACAGTTTAGAAAATCAATGGCTACTTTAGGGTGCTTTCAAATTAGATAGATGAGTATATTTAAGGAGTCTTTCTGTGACTTTGTAGGATAAGCATTGGACTAATAACTGCAGAGCTGATAGGTCAAACCAACCAGCTTCTCTACAGGGTCGCTATTAGTTAGAATTATTCCATGGCACTTAACAACAACTACAATACATTTAAGGTAAAAAATAAGACATGAGTTCTACAGCTAACAGAATTAATTGGTTTTAACCAGATTATGTATGGTTGTTTCAAAGGAATCTCAGAGTTTCAAAGTCATGAATATCTGTAGTCATGAGTTGAACATCTAAGATGCCCTAATAGCATTTGCTACTGAAAGGTTGGCAGTTCAAACCCACCAACTTCTTAGAGACCCTGTACAGGGTTGCTATGAGTTGGAACCAACTCAGTGACACTTAATAACAACAACTAACAGTAAGATACCAATAAAAGGATAATCTAGGACATGAGATGGTCTATGTTGCCCACCAGCTGCAAGAAAACTCTCATGCAACAGAAGCAAACCATAAAACGAAATATTGATCAAATCCAAGCATAGTTTCCCTACTAGAAATTTTTATTTTGACTCTAGAAAACCATGGTTAACCTAAGAGAATTAGACTCTAGTTGGATGTCCTTGATAAGTGAGTCTGAGTTATATTTCAACTGGAATGGTAGTTTGAAATTCATACTGAAAAATTCTATACGGAAAATGTGCATGAAGTAAATTTATCACTTTGTGACAATGAGTTCCCTTTTACATTGTCTTTTTTTTTTTGAGAAATTTTACTTAATGCACAGTTTTAGTCAAAGGGTTTTCATAATATCCCTTCCACTGACATACTGGCAAGTTAATGCCTTTATCTAGGACTGTTTTCTGTTAAATTGAGTCCATCTCACCACGAAATTTTTTATAAATTTCAATAAATAGAGTTTCTCACATAGTTCCCTTGTATAGTGTTGAGTATGAGCCTGGGTGTTAAGGTAACTTAACCAACCAGTGAACAAATATGGGGTTTTGGTCTCATTTTGTATCAGCTTCTGTCTAATCTCAGGAAACTGAGATTGGCAGTTGTTCTATTTTTATCCTTATTTTTTTTTCTTTTGGGGTAGTATGCTAAGTCTCAGATGTTGTCATATTTGTTGTTTTCTCTTCTAAGTAAACTTGCTTTTTCTGTGTGTCTTATGAGTTGGGGTTTCAGTAGACACATTGAGAAAACTTCATATAAGTTGATCTATTTAAAAGATGCACTGTAAATAACAAATTATTTATTTTGATTGGAATTGTTGTGTGCCACTGAATTGGTTCTGACTTTCAACCACTGTATATAGGGGTCTCCAGGGAATGCAGTGGATCTGTATAGTAAACAATGGACTGTGAACCACAAGGTTGTTGGTTCAAGCCCACCAGCCACTCTACAGGAGAAAGATGAGGCTTCTGTTTCCACAAAGATTTACAACCTCAGAAAGGCTAGGCAGGGTTGCTATAAGTTGCAGCTGACTCAATGCACTTAACAACAATAATATAGGATTTCCAAGGCTTAAATCTTTATGGGAATAGAAAGCCTCATCCTTCTTCTATGGAACACCTGGTGGATTTGAACTGCTGAACATGTAATTAGCAATCCAGCACTTATCCTAAAGCCACCAGCACTTCTTTTGATTGGTATAAGACAGCACAAAAACAGGACAAATGATTCAAAATTGCTTCAGTAAAGTATTCTATAAAGAATGTAAAAAGTTCTTGATTACAGTTACCATAAAGTCAGTTCTCTTCATATAATCCAGTTTCTCAGATTATTTGCTCAGCATACAGGTTGAATAAGTACCATGAAAGAATACAACTTTGTCTCACATCTTTCTTAATTTTAAACCATTCAGTGTTCCATGTTCTGTTTGAACAATTGCCTCTTGGTCCATGTACAGATTCCTCATGAGCAAAATTAACTGTTTTTCAATATTCCTATTTTGCAATGTTGTCCATAGCTTGTCATGATCCACACAATCAAAAGCCTTCATGTAGTCAATAAAGCACAGGTAAACATCTTGCTGATATTCTTTGCTTTCAGCCAAGACCCATCGGACATCAGCAATGATATTCCTCATTCCATGGCCTCTTCTGAATTTGGCTTGAACCTCGGGAAGTTCTCTGTCATGTATACTTGCAGCTGTTTCTGTATTACCTTTAGTAAAACTTTATTCACATGAGGTATCAAATATATTGTCTGATGATTTCTGCATTCCTTTGGGTCACCTTTCTTTGGAATAGGCACAAATATGGATCTATTCAAATCAGTTGGCCAGATAGTTGTCTTCCAAATTTCTTGGCATAGATAAATGAGTGCCTCCTGTGCCGCCACACTTTGTTGAAAGATTTCAATTTTTAATTGATCAATTCCTGGTGCATTGTACTTTGCCAATTCCTTCAATGCATCTTGAATTTCATCCATTAGTATCATTGGCTCTTTATCACATGCTACCTCCTGAAATGGTTGAACATGAATCATTTCCTTTGGCTACAGTGACTCTGTGGATTCCTTCCATCTTCTCCTGATGCTTTCTGAATCATTCAATAATTTGCCCAGAGAATCCTTCAATAATGAAAGCTGAGGCTTGAATTTTTTCTTCAGTTTCCCCAGCTTGAAAAATGCTGAGCATGTTCTTCCCTTTTGGTTTTCTGACTCCAGATCTTTGCACATTTCATTGTAATATTTGACTTTTTCTTCTTGAGCTGACTTTTGCAATTTTCTGTTCTGCTCTTGTACCTCAATCAGGATTGGAGGAAGACTTATTAAAAACCTGTGATATGAAGATGATACAACCTTGCTTGCTGAAAGTGCAGAGGACTTAAATTCCTCTAGATGAAGATCAAAGAGCACAGCCTTCAGTATGGATTGCATCTCAATATAAAGAAAACAAAAATCCTCACCACTGGACTAATTAACAACATTCTTATCAATGGAGAAAAGATTAAAGTTGTCAAGGACTTCATTCTTTGATCAATCATCAACACCCGTGGAACTAGCAGTCAAGGAACCAAACCATGCATTGCATTAGGCAAATCTGCTGCACAACACATCTTTTAAAGTGTTGAAGAATAAAGATGTCAGCTTGAGGACTAAGGTGTGCCTGACCCAAGCCATGGTATTGTCAATAGCCTCATATGCATGTGAAAGGTGGACAGTGAATAAGGAAGACCATAGAAGAATCGATGCATTTGAGTTATGGTATTGGAGGAGAATATTGAAAGTGCCATGGGCTGCCAAAAGAACCAACAGATCTGTGTTGGAAGAAGTGCTGCCAGAGAGCTCCTTGGAGGCCAGGATGGCCAAACTTCGTCTTTCATACTCTGGACATATTATCATGAGGGACCAGTCACTGGAGAAGGATATCATGTTTGGTAAGGTAGAGAGTCAGAGAAAAGAAGGAAGACCCGCAGCGAGATGGATTGGCAAAGTGGCAGCATCAATGGACTCAAGTGTGGCAACAATATTGAGGTTTGCCCACGATTGGGCGGTGTTTCGTTCTGTTGGACATAGGGTCACTATGAATTGGTACCAACTGGATGGCCCCTAACAGCAAAGTCCGTTCTGGATCATACCGATCCTATGTACAACATAAAAAACTAGTGCCTTATCCTGTGATTTCTCGCAGATATGTTTCAGCCCCTTGTTGCCACCAACATGTCAAGCCCCTTGGGAGCCTCCCTCTTTCTCTGGTAGTCTTGTTTACTTAGCATGATGTTCTTTTTCAAGGACTGGTCCCTCATGAACACATGTCCAAAACACATGATACAATATTTTGGCATCTTCACTTCCCAGGAGCATTCTGGTTGTACTTCCAAGACAGATTTATTTTATTCTTATGGCAGTCCTTGGTACTCTAAATACTCTTTTCCAACTACACAATTTAATTGAATCATTTTTACTATTTTCTTCTTTATTCAGTGTCCAGCTTTCAAATGATTATGAGCTGCTGAAAATATCATGGCTTTGTTCAGTCACACCTTAGTTCTCAAAGTGAAATCTTTGCTGTCTAATACTTTAAAGTATTCTTTTATAGGAGATTTGGCCATGACAATATGTTATATGGTTTTTTGCCTACTGCTTCTATGAATGTTGATTTTGGACCCAAGCAAAATGAAGTCTAAGTCAACCTTTTGTCCATTTATTTATTGGTACAGTTGTTAGGATTTTAATTTTTTTTTTTTTTTTTTTAACATGAGGTGCAATCTATACTGAAGGTTGTATTATTTTGTTTTTGTTAACAAGTGCCTCACGCCCCTTTCACTTTCAGCAAGCAGAGTTGTATCGTCTGGATATTGCAAGTTGTTAATTAGCCTTCCTCCAATCCTGATGCTTTCTTCTTCTTTATATATTCTATATTCTCAGATTCCTTGATCAAAATGCAGTTTGAACAAGTATGGTGAAAGTATATATAGATGACATGCAACATTGCTGCTTTAGAATTACACAGTATACCTTATTCTGGTCAAACAACTGCTTCTTGGACTATGTACAGGTTTTGAAGGATTACAATTAATAGTTACATAATTCCCATTATCCATAATGTTATCCATAGTTTATTATGACCAATGCAGTTGAATATTTTCACATAGACAATAAATACAAATAAATAGCTTTATGTTATGTTCTTGAAATGATGTCTAAATTCAGTTGGGATATGTTCAAGTCTTATTTTGGCTCTTGAGGACTTGTTTTACCTTTCTTCACCTTCAGCCTGACCTTGCATATGAGTTATTGATGGTCTGATTCACAGTCTGTCCATGGCTGTGTTATAACTGATAGTATTAAACTTTTCCATCATCTCTTCCTACAGATGTAGTCAATTTGATTCCTGCTCGTTCCATCTGGTGAAGTCCATGTGTATAGTCATCTTTTACGATGTTTCAAAAAGGTTTTTGTGATGAATAAGTCATTGGTCTTGGAAAATTGTATGCATGCTCCAGAATTGTTACTTTCATGAAGTTTTTACTATCCAACTAATGATCCCTCCTCTTTGTTTCCAATATTTGCATTCCAATCACCAGTAATTATCAATACATCTTGATTGCATGTTTGAAAACTTTCAGAAAGAACAACAAAAGAATTGTGGGGTTACATAAAGAATGTCATACAGGAAGAAAGCAAAAGTTCATTAAGACAAGGTGAAAGGAAGAGACCAAAATGGATGTCAGAAGAGAGTCTGAAACTTGCTTTCCAGTAGATAGATTTTAAAGCAAATTTAAAAGCTGAAGAGGTAAAACAACTGAACAGAAAATTTCTAAGGGTAGCTCAAGAATACTAAGTTAAGGATTATAATGGAATGTGCAAAGACCTAGAGTTATAAAATCAAAAGGGAAGAACACGCTCAGCATTTCTCAAACTGTCCTTGAAATTATCTGTTCAAATCTTTCACTTCATCATTTCTTTCATTTGTTTTATGTACTCTACATTAAAAAAGTAAATTTATTCTGACATCATTTTTATCCTTTCCGTCTTTCCTCTTTTAAGAATCTTTCGCTTTCTTCATGGCTGATGTTCTTGATACCATCCACAACTCCTCTGGTCTTTAATATTGTGTTCAGTGTGTCAAATATGTTGTTGAAATGGTCTCTAAATTTATGTGAGATAGACTCATGGTCGTATTTTGGTTCTTATGGACTTGTTTGAATTTTCTTCAACTTCATCCTGAACTTGCATATAAGCAGCTTATGGTTTGTTCCACAATTATTTTGGCCTTGTTTTGGCTGATGATATCGAGCTTCTCCACAAATGTATACAATGTGATTCAAAGGAATACAAAAGTATTCCATCCAGTGAAGTCCATTAATATAGCCACTATATATACTGTTGGTCAATGGTATTTGCAATTAATAAATTGTTGGTCTTACAAAATCTTATCCTAAAATCTCCAGTGTAATTTCTATCACCAAAAATACCAGATAGTTTTCAAGTACTAATCCCCATCTTTATTTCCAAATTTTGCATTCCAATCACCCCCAGTTATCAGTGCATCTGAACTGCCTGTTTGATCATTTTGAAACTGAAGAAATTGGTAGAATTCTTTGGTTTCTTCATCATTGTCTTTGTCATTTGGTGCATTAATTTGAGTAACAGTTTTAGGCTTATTATTGTATTCATATAGATATTATCCTATCACATACAGCATTGTACTTAAAGGTAAAACTTGAAATTATTTTTTATGATGGATAGGATACCATTCCTCTGGAATTTTTCATTCCCGGCATAGTAAAACTTAAGACTGTCCAATTCAGAATGGTTAGTACCTGTTCATTACAACCCACGAATTAATGCACTGGACCGTAAGGTTGGTTTGAACCATGTGGTCATCATTTCATGCCCACCAGCGGCTACTTGGAAAACCTACACAGGATTATTATGAGTCAGAACTAACTTGATAGACTTAATAACAATGACAAGAATGAATGCCTAGGCTGTCAGTCTGTATATATTGCATTTCTTTATTGGAAATTTTCAATATTCCTAGATTCCTACTGTGTACATCCCATATTCCAATTATTAATGGTTTTAAGTTCTTTTTACTTTGAGTCTTGCCCCTTCAGCATATGGAATCTGTCTAATTCATCCTTATCTGTCAGTTTGTAGTACTCTGGTGACTTCAGTGTTGTTTTCATGCTGAAAGCTATGCCACTGATATTTTAAATGCCAGTAAGGGACACACATGGCTGACAGGTTTCATGAGCTCCATACTAAGTTAGATTAGGAAAAAGGAGAGGAATACTATTTTTGATATTTTGTCTCTGAAATCCTTATGAATAGAAGTGGAGCACAGTCATATAGCACCAGAATATTGAATACTGAACAATGATGAAGACCACTAAATATAGTGCCAGAAGATGAGCGCCTCAGTTTGGAAGGCACTCAAAATACAACTGGGGAAGAGTTGCCTCTTCAAAGTAGAGTTGAACATGATGATGCCAATAGAATAAAACTTTAGAGACATTAATTTGCTGATGAGGCACAACTTAAAATGAGGAAAAACAGCTGTAAACATTCACTAGCATTTGGAATATGGCATGTACAAAGTATGAATCTTTGAAAACTGAAAGTTGTCAAAAATGAAATAGAAAACATAAAAATTAATATCCTTGGCATTCGTGAGCTGATATTAACTGGTATTGTCCATTTTGAATCTGACAATCCTATAGTTTACTATGCTGGTGATGACAAATTGATGAGGAATAGTTTTGCTTTCACCATCAAAAAGAACATTTCAAAATCTATCTTGAAATATAATGCTGTCTGTAATAGGATAATAGCCATACACTTACCAGGAAGGCCAATTAATACCACTATTATTAAAATTTAATCACTAAAGCTAGTGAAGATGAAAGTGAAGAATTATACTAACCTCTTCAGTTTGAAATTTTTCAAACATGCAATCAAGATATATTGACAATTACTGGTGATTGGAATGCAAAGGTCAGAAACAAAGATGAAGGATCGGTTGGAAAATATGGTCTTGGTGATAGGAATGATGCCGGTGATCACATGGTAGAATTTTGCAAAATCAATGAGTTATTCATTGCAAATGCCTTTTTGAACCAACATGAAAGATGACTATACACATGGACCTAACCAGATGGAATATATATATAAATCCAATTAACTACATGTGTTGGAAGAGATGGTATAAACTATCAATTCAAATATCATTAAGATAGACTTAACTTCACTAAGGTATTCTTCCTCAGTTGTATTTTTAATGTTTCAACTTCAGAGGCTTATCTTCTGGAACAACCAGACATTATTTTTCACTGACTAATCCCCCAGAAATGGACTTCCTAGTCTTTTCTTAGTCTGGAAGCTGCACTGAAAGCTGTCCACTATGGGTGACCTTGGCATTGGAAACTCCGGTGGCATGAATTCTATTATCTCAGGAAAACACAGCCACCACAGTATGACCAACTGAAGGCTGTCTCTGAATGCAAAATATAGGATTTTGAAAATGTAACAATGTCCTAATCCTGATGGCATTATCAATTAGATTATATTATTCCTTCAGAGCCATGATTCTGATGAATTAGTGCTTATAAAACTTAAATAGTCCTAATATTATCAGGATTAAATAAAAAATTATTTTAACAAAGATTTTTATGTTTATGACAAACTTAAAGGTAAACCTTAAAAGTGATACATTTCTAAGTTAAGCTTGATATTATATGGAATGTGTTTTAATTAGGGATAGGGAGTGTTCTTCATTAGTACCAGAATGAGAAGAATGATAAATTGCTTACCAAAAGAATAATAAATATGAGAAAGAAGAAAAGTTAGTTATTTCTTTCAAAATAACCTACTTTTTATGTTTTATCATGTACTATCAAGAGAGTTCACTCATAGTGATCCAATATACAAAACAACAAAAAAATTACCTATCCTTCTCCATCCTCACAATTGTTTCTATTTTTGAAGCTATTATTGTATCCACTGTCTCAGTCCATATCCTTGAAGATCCTTTCCTTTTTCACTGACCTTCGATTTTAACAAATGTGATTTCCTTCACCACGGACTGGTCCTTCCTGATAATATGCCCAAGTATGTGAAATGAAGTCTCTCCCTCCTCCTCACACTGGCTGTACTCTCCTTCCAATATAGACTTATTTGTTCTTCTGACAGTGCACTGGATAGCTAATATTTTTTGTCGACACCATAATTCTAAGGCATCCATTTTCCTCTGTCTTTTTTATTCTTTGACCAATTTTTACATGCACATGAAGCAATTGAAAATGCCATGGATTGGGAGAGATTCAACTTATCCTTCAAAGTAACATCCGTGCTTTTTAATTGTTTTAAGACATCTTTTGCAGAAGATTTGTCCAATACAATTTAGTTTCCTGGATGCTGCTTATTGGTATTAACTGTGTATCCAACTAAATGAAATCCTTGACAATTTCAGTCTTTGGTGCATTTGTCATGATTTTGCTTACTGGTGAAATTGTGAGAATTTTCATTTTCTTTGTGTTGAGGTATAAATCATATTGAAGGTTGCAGGCTCCAGAGACCAATCTCTGGAGAAGGGCATCATGGTTGGTAAAATGGAGTGTCAATGTAAAAGGAAAAGACCCACAATAAGACGGATAAACACAGTGACAGCAGCAACATGCTCAGACGTAACAACAGTTGTGATGATGACACAGGGAAAGGCAATTTTTCATTCTGTTTGTTGTGCATTTTGTCACTATGAGCCAGAGTGGACTAGACAAAAATTAACTAGCTTCTCAAGGTGGTATTTTAGCACTCATGAAAGTGTTTTAAATTTCTTTATCTTCAGTCTCAACTTACGCATGAGCAATAATTGGCCTTGTTATGATTGATGATCCTGAGTTTCTCCATTGTCTCTTTTCACAGGTACAAAATGTAATTAATTTGATCATGTTTATTTCATTTAGTGAGGTCGACATAGATAGTTGACATGCATTTTGTTGGAAATGTCTGCTGTGATTAAGTCATGGGTCATACAAAATTCTGTCTTGTGATTTCTGGCGCCATTTATTTCATCATCAACATGTTTTTAAATTGTTGATCCTTTCTTTTTTTCCAACTACCACATTCCAATCACCCGAAATTATCAATATATCTTGGTTGCATGTTTGATCAATTACAAACTGCAGAAGTTTGTAAAATTCTTAAATTTTCTCAACTTTGGCATGACTGTTTAATACATGAGTTTGAAAAATACTCGCACTAACTAGTCTTTCTTAGAAGTGTATGAATATCATCCTATCACTGATAATTTTGTACTTCAGCATAGATATTGAGATATTCTTTTTAGCAATGAATGCAATATACTAGTTCATATAATTGTTTAATTCAAACGTGCCAATTCTATTCCACTTCAGCTCACCAATTCCTAGGATATCAATACTTTTCGTTCTGTTTTATTTATCATGACTTTCATATTTCCTATATTAGTATACCCCAGATTCTGATTATTATTGGACAGTATAGATGCTTCTTCTCATTTTTAGTAATGCTTCATCAGTAAATGGAGTTCCTGTAAGTATAAGTCCATCCACGTCACTAAGGTAGACTCTCTGAAAAAACTAAAAAAAATACATGGAAAAATTACATTGTCTTTCAATTCCATTTTTCCACTCACTTTTTAAGACTTCTCATACTTTGAGGAAGCAGCAATTCTCTAGATGTATCTTGAGCAGCTTCCAACCTGAGTGGCCCATCTTCTATTTTTCAGTCAGTGTTCTGTTGGAGTTCATAAGGTTTTCATTGGCTAACTTTTCAAAAATGCACTGTCTTATCCTTCTTCCTAGTCTATTAATCTAGAAGTTCCACTGAAACCTGTCCCTTATGGAATACCCTGCTAGTTGTAAAATACTGATGATATAGTTCCTAGCATCACAACAACATAAAAGACACTACAATATGACAAAGTGACAGATGAGTCTTGGTGAAAATACCTAGGCTGGTGTGGCACTGTAGGACTGTGAAGTAGGTTTGAACCACAAGGTCAGTGGTTTTAACATACTTGCCGCACCTTGGAAACCCTAAAGTGGGTCACTATGAGTCTGAAGTGATTTGATGGCACTTAAAACAACAACAACAACTTTTAAATGTTTGTAAATGAATTGAAATTAACTGAGCCATTCTTGACAATGAACCATTGAGATGCTCACTCATCCAGAGAAAAGTTTTAAAACATTTCTTCTAACCAGGTGAAAAACATTTGAAAACAAAAGAAAGAAAATGAGATAAAAATGTGGATATTAATTAAACATGAAAAATGCTCTTAATACATTCACCAGAAATTAGATAGATCCTGAACATAAAACTTGTGGACAGAGGAATCCCAGCAAGATGGCAAGCTAGATACAAGTTAGATATTACACTGACCTTCTATAACAAAGATATGGCAGACCAAATGAAACAAACACGGATGAAATCCTGGAACCCTGAACTTCAAAGGAAAAGTTGGAGAAGTGGATTGATTGCTTGCTGGGAGAAGAAGTTGGGCAGGAATGTTGAGAAAGGAAAACTGACTGATGGATAGCTGTCCAGACTCAACCTGACCATCTCAACCTTTGTGAGCAGCTTTGACAAGGGAAGATAGCCTGGCACAGCAAATTCTCACAGGTGATGGAAAAAGTATGATTCCCCTTTTTCCTTTATGGTCCCCTAGTGAAGAGTGATGTGGCTACTTCCTACCCTCATCCACCCCCAGCATAGATCCTGCTCTTAAGGTGTTCGAAACCACCATGTTGGAAGCCACAACAATGTGAGGTGGGGGCTCACTGAGTCACTTTGAGGCACAGTTTTGGTGCCTGGATTCAGGAGGGCTCAACTCCAAACACAGAATCAACAGGGCCTCCAGACCAGCCTTTAACCAGTCACCCTTCAGAACTGTCTTGTGATTCTAACAGATACTGTTACCAGTTCCATCAAGGGCCTGCACAAACTATTTCTGGACTGAGGGACCTGAACATAGATAACAAGTAAGCCAATAGGAACTTCATCTAGGGTCAGGAAATCCCTTTCATATCACTTTCACACCTACGTTAGAGATCCTTAGCTGATGGGAGCTCCCCAGAGTTTTTCCTTTCTGTAACCAAGAGCTGCATTGTTTAATTGTTTGGGGGTTTAGTTTTTTAATTTTTGTTGCATCAGTGCTTTTGTTTGCTTATTCTTCCTTCTCCCTCTTCTCTTTTCTTTCCCTTGAACAATACCCTTCTTATTTCCACTTTTGTTTTTCCTTCTTCTCTTTTCTTTTTCTTCCTTATGCTCTTTCTTTACTACTCTTTACTCTCTTTATCTTTTCATCTTCATTCCCTCTGGTTTTTCTTTTTTTGATTTTCTCTGCTCTTATTATATTTTAATGTTTCATTTACTGTACCTCTTTTCTGTTATGTTATTGTATTCTTTTTTTCTGGTTGTTGCCTGTATTAATTACTACTTTATCCTTTAATATTTTCTCTTTTCATTGTTGGTTGGTTGCTTGTTTATTCTGTTTTGCTTCCTGGTGTGTGTATGAACGTTTGTGGTTTCTCATCTTTCCCTTCCTACAAGAGATAGCACCCATTACCATACAGTCCAGTCAGGACTGAACTCTTTGCAGCTCCACCCAATGTGCAAAAGCCAGTTCCAGATCCTATACCACCTGATCAACTATAGACAGCAGCCCACACCAGCCAAACCTACACTACTAAGATGCACAAATGATGAATGGAGAATAGTGCACATGCTTCCATTCTCTAACTACACCCACAGAAAACAGTTGGTGAGAGCCTAAGAACACATCAACATACAATCATCAATTAAATACAAATATAACACCACTGTGTATTGGAACAACAGAAAATTTCAACACACAGAAAGAAACAAGAGAAATGGCACAAACAAATATCCAAGATGCACACACAGACAACTGTTGTGGCACTGTAGGATAAGCACTGGACTGCGAACCACAAGGTGAGTTGTTCAAACCCCCCAGCCACTTCTTGGAAATTCTATACAGGGTCACTGCAAGTGGTAATCAATTCCATGGAACTTAACAGGGTCATAAGGGTTTCTGAGGAAGAAAAGGTAATGTCATTAAGTGAAAAAGAATTCAAAATACTAATATTGAAGTATCTTCAAAGAATTGGCAGAAAGATCACAGAGAACACAGGAAAACAACAACAATAACAACAACAACAAACAACTTTAGAAGGATTTAGGAAAATACTATAATAACAAACAGACAAAATAAATGCAAATTTTGAAACAAAACAAAACTGTAATCAGAAATCCAGAAGATTAGTAATAATATTTCAGAAATGACAAAACATTGAAAGGACAAAGGAGTAGATTAGAAGCAATGGACACCAATTTGTGAGCTTGAAGATAAATCTCTCAATACGAGTATGTTAGAGGTGAGGCAGCTGCAGAAATAGGTGCTGATCCTCATGCCCCCACGCTCATAGCTTATTCCTGGAGCAAAAGTCACATTCTAGGAAATGAGCAACAGACCACCTTAGCATCATGTGATTGTTGTTGTTAAGTGCCATCAAGTCAATTCCGACCCATAGCGACCCTGTACAGGGTTTCCAAGGAGCAGCTGGTGAGCTTGAACCACTGACCTTGCAGTTCAAACGATTTGCAGTCTGACGCATTAGCCAACACCAGAATTCCCAGCCTCATGTTATTACCTAAGCTAATCTCCTGTTCCTGACCCATCTTCCAGGAGAGAACAGAGCCCCGAGCTAATGTTCACCTGTTTCTGCTTCTGTAACAGCTCACTTGTATGCTCTTACATCCTTCCCCACTGTATGTTTGGACCAACCAATCCCAGGTATCCCCGTGAAGCTGTTGGCCCCAGCTAACCAATCCCAAATGAGCTCACGTATGCACCTACTATTCCTTATAAAATATCCTCACACAAGGAAGACGGGGTGGAGCTCAGCCTCTGGATATGAATCTGCTGAGCCACGTGCTAGCACAATAAAGCTTTTCCTTTGTTAAAACCTACATGGCATTGGCAACTCCTTCAGAGCGACTCCAGTAACGTTTCTGGTGCTTTGTCTGGAAATGTTTGCTTCTCTGCACTTGAAGGACTGGCCGTGCAGTTGTTGCCGCCCTGTGAGCAATGGATACTGAGGCAGACCCTTGTTCCGGGAGTGACTGTCTACTGAGTGTGCACCGGCGAGATTTCTTGCTGTGTGGACTGTCTCTTCTGGGGTGGAGACCCGTGGCGGATCATCATCCCTCAGAGACAACGCTGGTTAAGGAATGGCTAATCCTGGACTTCGGAATCACGGTAAGGGTAGTCAGACCTGGTCAATGACCAGATGGAAGTCTGATCAACTTCCGACCGCTGTCTGAGTACCTGTTGTTGTTAAGTGCCCTGGAGTCGATTCCGACTCATAGCGACCCTGTACAGAGTTTCCGAGGCTGTAATTCTTTATGGGAGCAGAACGCCTTATCTTTCTCCCGCGGACAGCTGATAGTTTCAAACTGCTGTACCTAAGGTTCACAGCCTGATTCGTAACTACTACGCTAGGAAACCACGGTGGTTCTCAGTCAGTTTGGAAAGAGGTCTTGTGAGCAGTAGTGTGTGGTGAGAGTGAGTATGTCTGGCAACGGACTGGTGGCAAACCTCATATGGCTCAAGGAGACGGTCTTCACTGCTAGCATGAAGTGGACTCCTGGTTCAAAACTCTCCAAAGCTAAGAGGCACTTGAAAATCCTCTCGAGAGGAATGGCAAGAACTGGATGCAATCTGTCTGTTGTGAACGCGCTGCCATGGGAGCACAGAGGGTTAAGAATATTCTCTAAAGATTATGTTAAAAGAACTTCAAAAAAGAATATACTCAGGATTATGGAGTCAGACTCCATCCAGGGACTCTGAGGGTTTTCTGTGAGGTAGACTTGCCCACAGAAGGGAACTCTAGACAGTCCTGTCACATAGCGTGTGTGGAGTAGTACCTGGGGAACCAGGTCACCCTGACCAGTTTCCCTATATCAACACCTGGCTCAAAATAGTTTTGCATCCACCCCCTTAGTTACATGGATCTACTGACTTAAACAAAATGCTGTTGGTATAATCATTGAGTCTAAAGTGAGGACCCTGCAAATGAGGAAGTTTATACATTAGCTGGGATGACTTTGTGGTCCTAGAAGGAGGACAGGACAAGGAGAATAGGATGTGCTTAAACCCACCCAGATAGTTATCTCAGGAATTAAGCAGAGACTGTAAAGGTAGAATGTTTGAGAAGGACATTGCCCAATTGTTCCTCTCCCCCTACCCCTCAAAGATGCTATCTTGATGTTAAAATAGATTACATGTACATCCAAATGTAACTTACTCTATAGTATGTGTCTGCTTTCATAATGGACAGGAAGTTGTTGAGAAATGATTCTCCCCGTCCTCCAGACTGCTGGCTTTCTGTTACTAAAGCTTGGATTGGATCTGTCCCCGTATCTGTGATTAACTACAGTGACAGGCAGCAAACCTCATTTCACTTTGGCGACATTTCTGGAGACCACACTCAGGGACCTCACAGACTACTCTGGTTAGTAGTATTACTAACAGAGGAACTTGGTCTCCTTTATGGGTGATACTGCTTTCTGGGAGACCTGCTGGCCACCTGGACAGGTGAGACCAGAAGCACAGTAACCAAATAATCCAAGCAGTGCTGTCAAGAATCTTTCTTGGGAGTCTTCGGCCCTGTGTCTCCTGCACTCACCGTTGCCTTAACTTTTGAGATCCCTTTGCTTTTTTCTGGGTGTGCACATTGGGGAATGGTAGGCAGGAAGTAATTTCTTAAAAATGTCTCTTCTGTTTCTGTTAAGGTTAACCTCTGTATCTGAAATGGAAGTATAGGCCTCATTCCCAAAGAAAAGCACTGTAAGGCATAATTCTGACAGGTTTCTGTGTGGGTACCCTCCAATCCACCACTCACCTGTCAGTTTGTCATACAGTCATACACTGAAAACCTTATGAATAGTATAGAAACACTGTCAGATATAGTTCCAAAAAATGAGCCCCTCAGGTTAGAAGGCACTCAAAATATGACTGGGGAAGAGCTGCCTCATCTAAGTAGAGTTGACCATGATGACGCAAATCAGACCTTCATTTGCTGATGGGGCACAACTCAAAATGAAGAGAAATAGCTGTAAACATTCATTAATAATAGGAACATGGCATGTACAAAGTATAAATCTAGGACAATTAGAAATTGTCAAAAATGTAATGGAATGGATAAACATTGATATCTTAGGTTTTAGTGAGCTGAAATGGACCATTCAAAATGCCGGGAATGACAAATTGAAGAGGAATGGTGTTGCATTCATTGTCAAAAAGAACATATCCAGATCAGTCATAAGGTAGAAAGCTGTCAGTGATAGGATAATATCAATGTGCCTAAAAACCAAAAAGGAAGAAGATGCTCAGCATTTCTCAAGCAGGGGGAACTGAGAAAATTCAAGCCTTGACTTTCATTATTGAAAGATTCTCTGAGCAAATAATTGAATGATGCAGAAAGCATCAAGAGAAGATGGAAGGAATACACAGTCACTGTACCAAAAGGAAATGGTTAATGTTCAACCATTGCAAGAGGTAGCATATGATCAAGAGACAGTGATACTGAAGGAGGAAGTCCAAGGTGCATTGAAGGAATTGGCAAAGAACAAGGCACTAGGAATTAATGGAATAAAAACTGAAATCTTTCAAGAAAGTGAGGTGGCACAGGAGGCACTCACTCATCTCTGCCAAGAAATTTAGAAGACAACTATCTGGCCGAGTGATTGAAAGAGATCCGTATTTGTGACCATTCCAAATAATAGAAGTGACCCAATGAAATGCAGAAATCATTGGACAATATCTTTGATATCTCATGCAAGTAAAGTTTTACTAAAGGTAATACAGAAACAGCTGCAAGCATACATTGATAGAACTTCCAGAGGTTCAAGCCAGATTCAGAAGAGGCCATGGAAGGAGAGATATCATTGCTGATGTCTTATGGATCTTGGCTGAAAGCAGAGACTATCAGAAAGATGTTTACCTGTGCTTTATTGACTATGCAAAGGCTTTCAATTGTGTGGATCACGACAAGCTATAGACAACATTGCAAAGTATCAATAATCCAAAACACTTAATTGTGCTCATGAGGAATCTGTACCTGACCAAAAGGCAGTTGTTCGAACAGAACATGGGAACATTGAATGTTTTAAAATTAAGAAAGGTGTGTGACAATGTTGTATTCTTTCACCATACCTATTCAACTTGTATGCTGAACAAATCATCCGAGAAGGTGGGTTCTATGAAGAAAAACATGGCATCAGGATTGGAGGAAGACTCATTAACAACCTGCGATATGCAGATGACACAACTTTGTTTGCTCAAAGTGAAGAGGACTTAAAACATTTACTGATGAAGATCAAAGAGCACAGCCTTTGGTATGGATTACATCTCAATGTAAAGAAAACAAAAATCCTCACTACTAGACCAATAAACAACATTCTTATCAATGGAGAACAGATTCAAGTTGTCAGGGACTTCATTCTTCTTGGATCAACTATCAACACTCATGGAAGCAGCAGTCAAGAAATCAAACGACGTGTTGCATTAGGCAAATCTGTTGCACAAGACCTTTTTAAAGAGTTGAAGAGCAAAGATATCAGCTTGAGGACTAAGGTGTGCCTGACTCAAGCCATGGTACTTTCAATAACCTCATATGCATGCGAAAGCTGGACAGTGAATAAGGTAGACCGTAGAAAAATTGATGCTTTTGAGTTGTGGTGTTGGAGGAGAATATTAAAAGTGCCATGGGCTGCCAAAAGAACCAATAGATCCATTTTGGAAGAAGTGCAAAGTGCTCCTTGGAGGTCAAGATGGCCAAACTTCATCTCTCATACTTGGGACATGTTGTCAGGAGGGACCAGTTGCTGGAGAAAGATGTCATGTTTGGTAATATGGGGGTGGTCAGAGGAAAAGAGGAAGACTCTCAGAGAGATGAATTGGCCAAGTGGCAGCATCGATGGACTCAAGCTTGGCAACAGTAGTGAGGTTGGCCCAGGATTGGGCGATGTTTTGTTCTGCTGTGCATAAGGTTGCTATGAGTCAGTATCGACTTGATTGCACCTAACAACAACAACAACATCCCTCATGAACATAGCTGCAAAAATTCTCAACAAATTCTAGCCAACAGAATCCAACAGCACATAAAAAAAATAATAATACATCATGGTAAAATGGCATTCATGTCAGGGGTGCAAGGATGGTTCAACATTAGAAAAACAATCAATGTAATCCATCATATAAATAAGAAAAGGGATCAGAACTACATGATCCTATTGATTGATGCATAGAAGGCATTTGACAAAATGCAACATCCATTCCTGATCTTAACACTCAACACAGTAGGAATTGAAGGGAAATTTCCCAACATAATTAAGAGTATATATACAAAACCTACATTACTCTGATTGGAGAGAAACTGAAAGCCTTCCCTCTGTGAACAGGAACGAGACAAAAATGCCCTTTGTCACCACTCCTATTCAATATTGTTTTGGAAGTTTTAGCCAGAATTATAAAGATAAGGAAATCAAAGGCATCCAAATTGGCAAAGAGGAAGTAAAACTCTCTCTGTTTGCAGATGATGTGATTCTATACATAGAAAAGACCAAAAACTCAGTTAAAAAGCTACTAGACCTCATTGGGAGATTCAGCAAAGTGGCAGGGTATAAGATCAACATAAAAAACAAACAAACAAAAAAGTGAGATTCCTCTGTACCAATAACAACAGCACTGAAAAAGACATTGGGAAAGCAATACCATTACATTAGCTGCCCAAAGGATGAAATATCTAGGAATAAATGTAACCAGAGAAACAAAGGACCTATACAATGAAAACTACAAAACACTAGTACAAAAACCAAAAGAGACTTATAAAAATGGTAGCATATAGCATGCTCCTTGATAGGAAGACTTAACATTGTGAAAATGTCAATACTGCCCAATGCAATCTAAACACATAATTCAATGCCATCCAGATTCCAACAACATTCTTCAAAGAGATGGGTAAAGCTATTTCAAATTTTAAATGGAAAAGAAAGAGACCCAGGATAAGTAAAACACTGCTTAGGAAGAAGAATAAAGTTTGAAGCCTCTCACTCCCTGATTTCAGAATTTATTACATGGTTACAGTGCTCAAAATAACTTGGTACTGGTACAAAAAGATACACTGATCAATGAGACAGAATCAAAAATTAATCCATCTACTCACAACCAGCTGATTTTCAACAAAGTATATTGCATTGGGAGGAGTAAGTCTCTTCAACAGATGGTAATGGCAGAACTGGAAGTCGATATGCAAAAGATTGAAACAAGACCTTTACCTCATACCTTATACAAAAACCAACTCAATATGGATTGAAGACCTGAATATGAATCCCAGTATTATAATGGCCTTCAATCCTTTCTTTACTTATCATGATGTGATTTATTGTTTCAGTGTTGAGGATTTTTGTTTTCTGTACATTGAGGTACAACTTATACTGAAGGCTATAGTTTTTTTTTTTTCATCTGTAAATATTTTAAGTCCTCTTCAATTTCAGCCACCAAGGTTGTTATCATTTGTATATTACAGGTTGTTAATGAGTCTTCCTCCCAATCCTTATACCACTTTATTCTTCATATAACCTAGTTTCTCAGATTATTTGCTCAGTATACAGACTGAATAAGTATGGTGAAAGAATAGAACTGTGTTGCACAACCTCCCTGATTTTAAACCATTCAGTATTCCTTTCTTGGCAAATCTCTGCCTCTTAGACATTATTATTGTAGTTAAGTGCCATCTAGTCAGTTCCAATTCATAGGGTTTCTGAGGAGTGGCTGGTAAGGTTGGACCCCAGAATTTACAGCTCAAACTGACCTTGCAGTCCAGTGCTTATCCTACAGGGCCACATCAAGATTCCTCTTAGCCACTCTTTTTGTTGTTAAGTGCCATGGAGTCAGAATCGACTCCATGGCACTTGGAACTGTTTTTCCAAGGAGTGGCTGGTGGATTTGAACCACTGACTTTGCATTATTCTGTACATTATCATGTAGTGCCACACCAGGACTCCATTTAGAGAGATGCGAATCAAAACATTAATGGAATATCATCTTACTCCTTCATTAATAGCAAAGTTATAAACATATAGAAAATAACAAATGGTGGTGGGATTGTGGAGAGATTTGGACGCTCCTACACTGCTGTTGTGAATGTAAAATGGTGCAACCACTATGAAAAATGTATGGTGTTTTCTCAAAAATGAAAACAGCATGACCCATCAACCCCTCTACTTGGTATATATCCTAAAGAAATCAGAGCTGTGACATGATGAGATACATTCACACCCATGTTCCCTGCAGCACAGTAAAGAAACATGGAGACAGCCTAAATGCCCATCAACAGAAGAACGGTTAAATAAACTTTGGTACATGTACCAAATGGATTATCACACAATGTTAAAGAATAGCGACAAATCTGCAAATACCTCATAACATGGATGAATCCGGAGGACACTATGTTGAGTGATATTACTCAACCACAAAAGGACAAATATTATGAGAACACTTTTGTAAAAAGTTAAGAAAAAATTTCTTGCAAATTAAACAATCAATGATAGTTACCTGTGGGAGGAGGGTGAGTGATGAAGAATTATTCATGGGCTTGAAGGTAGACACATTTTAACATGGGTGATGGGGCACGGCATAGTCAAGAAGGTGACTGGCAAAGGAAAGATGTAGACACAGGGAGGAGTGCAAGAGTTAAAGGAAATAGAGGTAGATACTGTTAACTGATGGCGCATGGAAGGAATTTCAATCACTGTAATGTAGTAAAGTATATTATTTGCTAAACCTAAAACTGATAATATGCTCTGCAAACCTTCAGTCAATTCACAATTTTAAAAAAATGACTTATGGACAAGATTAGACTGAGAAAATTTAAGAACTGACAAGGTTTGAATGGAAATATGAAAAAGTTTTCCTTCAACAGTAATTATATTTTGTAGTACATAAATTTAAATTAATTTCCAAGTATTCTGGGTAACTTAGTGATATTAAATCAAATTAATGGATATTCATTATAATTGAAGTTCATAGACTCTAACTTTTCATATACTCTTTTCTTTGTGACATAAAAAGTCATAAAAGATTGATTTCTGTTTTATAATGAAAAAAGTGCTTGCAAGCAAAAAAGTCCTTGAAGAAGAAAGGCTACTCCATTTTGAATAATCCCTAGAGGAGTCTTTATCAAAAGAGGGAATATAAATGGAAAAGTTTCAAACTGGACGCACATTGTCAGACTTAAGAATGGTGGAGACAACATACACTCTCATTAAACAAATATCCTGGTTTGGTGCTGTGGGTTAATGCAAAGTCATTTGAATTGCAAGATCGATTGTTCAAGCTCACCAGTCGCTCCTTAGAAACCCTCTACAGAGTCGCTATGGGTTGGAACCCAGTCTATGGTACTTAACAACAAAATTATTTGAGAATAATGCATTAAGATGTAAAATTTTTTTTGTTTCACAGCAAAAGTGTGTTCTTAACTACAACCATGTAAAAACTGACTACAATACTGTATAACAGAACCAGTTGACACCACTCATGTAGGTGATAATTTACTCCTTCTTAGTCAAGTGGCTTGTTTTCATATAACAAAAGACTTCAAGTTGAAGATGATATTATCTATAGTTAATTATTAACCACTTACTTTTCCTTTGCTTTCTGTGTATATAGAATCCTCTATTTGAATGATGGGCTGCTTGTATTTTACTTAGTATTGTCCTGCTTGAACTGTAATATTCTTCTATAAAACTTTTCTTTTTTCAGTATTAACAGAATACAACATTTTCTTCTTTCACACTCAACAATAGAAAGGAAGGAATAGCTGGTACAATACAATGCATCTCAAAAGCATAAGTTTTTGCAAAAGGAACTTGATAAAAAAGTAATACATATCCTGTGAGTCTTTTTATATGCAACAGACAAAACTAAATTTTAATAACAAAAAGTAAATCAGTGGTAACTTGAGGCCAGACACTGAGATGACTGCTAAAAGGTATAGGGAACTTTCTGGAATGATGGAAATGTCCTACTTATTAATTGTGATTGAGTCCTGGTAAGGGATTGTGGATTAATGTGTTTGGACTGCAAAATTGGTTTGATTTGCAAGGTCGGTGGTTCAAACTCACTAGCCACTCCTCAGTAACCCTATACTGGATTGCTATGGGTCAGAACTGACTCGATTGCATTAACAGCAACAATGCACATTTATGAGGAGCCCTGATGGTGCTGTAGGATAAGCACTGGACTGCTAACTGCAAGGCTGGCAGCTCAAACCCACCAGTCACTCCATTAGAGAAACAGGAGACTTTCTGCTCCTGTAATGATTTACCGTCTTGTGAACCCTATACAGGGGTACTATGAGTCAAAATTGACTCTAAAGCAATGAGTTTTTTTATTATATACATTTGTCAAAATCTGCCCTGTCCTAGTGTCACCCTGTAGAATAAGCTATATTACACTGCTAAATGCAACCTCTGCGGGTCAAGTTTACCACTTGAAAACCCCATACAGGGTCTTTATGAATCTGAACCAACTCAATGGGATTTAACAACAAATTACATCAAAATAAATGTTATTTTTAAAAAGTCACATATCCCAAAATGCAGCATTTATATTCAGGGGCTTCACTGATCCCATGAGCACTTTTGACATACTTATTATCTTTGGATCCAAGTCTGAGTAATAAATATAGTGGAAAGTGTAATAATAAAGAAATTGAACTAGAATTTGAAGGACTACAGGAATTTAACATTTGCTCTGTATGAAACTAAAGAAACATACCATTTTATACAAAATTAGAAAGTACATAAAATTTTAATGT
>NW_006408537.1:19360042-19366948 GCF_000296735.1 Chrysochloris asiatica | reverse complement strand
CATAAAATGAAAAATAAGTAATTTGTATATTTTCAAATTTTCTGATGAATCCTAAATAAAGGTAACTGTATATTTACATTGATGTTAAATACATAAAAGCAGGGAAGAAATAGGTGGCTTTAAATTAATTGTTACAAAGTATTGGAATTGAGAAGAATTATGTCAAGGCATCTATTTTCTCTGCTGTTTCTAAAAGGCGATGCCCTGTATTGTCCAGAGATGCCATCTATTGTTCAGAGTATAGTAGGTGAACTTTAGGAATGTGAAAAAGGTTTGCAGTTGGTGCTCAAGGAAATGGGAGAGTCTGATTAAAAATAAAAACAAATTCTACAGCATGGTAAAGACAAACCATGCATTTTTGTCAACATTAATCCACAAAATGTCATGACTTTTTTTCTCTCAATGTGCTTAATGAGACAGAGGTGAAGATCTGAAGGTCAGTATGTTCCAAGAGTGAAAAATGAATAGTATATTAGAAGGGTGAGTACTGACCTTGGGATCCAGGCTGAACAAGAAAAGAAGAGAAAGCAGGAAGAAGGGGATTGATAAACTGCGGGGAAAGATATTGGTTACCGCATAGCTCTGAGGAGGTGCAGAAGTTGGTATGTAAGAGCTCTGGGGGCATACCAGAGGTAAAGGGTGGGGTATTTGGTCTTGAAATTTAAAATTTTTACAGGTGCAGCCACGTTCTCACCAAAAAAAAAAAAAAAAAAAAATCTGGGCTTTATAACTGTCTGATGCTAAAAGTGAGCCTCTGGGTATTCAATTCAATCAGAAATGGAATTGGTGGAAGTGACCTACTTAGTAACACACCAGACACAGATATGGAACTTGATAGAGAAGAGAAAAATTACTTACCTAGAAAATTTGCTTTATCAAGATTAAAGAGGACTAGAATATAGGAGAGGGAGAGGGAGGGAGAATAAGATAAGTAATCCTGTTTTGTTTTCTAGGACATCTAATTTTCAATTGCCTTGCCATTTTTATTAAAAAATTCTAACCATTCCCTATCTATTTTGCAGAGCAAGGAAAGGTGGCCTGCTCTGGACTGACTACTTAACTCACCGTCTTGACAAAGCTTAGACTTTCTGTCCGAAGTCAGATTCTGGTACTGATACAGAGTTTTCATCAGTAAAATTGCTAGCATACTTCCAATGAGCTTTTTGTTTAGCAGTGAAGCTGTATTATTTTTTTTTAACTGAAGATCATTTGCTTATATTTAGAACTGACCGACATTGGTCAGCTTTCTCTCACACACACCAGAATTGACAGAATTAATAAGAAAATAATAATATTAGAACTCCTTAGCAGCCAGCTTCCTGGGGGCTTCTTGGTAATTGCTGTGGAGTCATAGCTACATTGTTTCTGCAGAGCAGCTGGTACTTTTGAACTGCAGACTGTAAGGTTAGCAGTCCAGTGCCTATCCTACAGTGCCACAGCAAAACTCCAAGTAGATAATACGCATGTGGAAAAATGAGCAGTGCCTTTAAATCTGCCTTGTTAAAAAATGTACTCTGCTTTTCCAAAAGCAATGACAAAAATTGTTATTGTTGTTAAGTGCTGTGGAGTCAGTTTTGACTCATAGGGACCCTGAATAGGGTTTCTGAGGAGGGGCTGGTGAATTTGAACTGCCGACCTTGAGGTTCAAACCAACCTAGTGATCCAGTGCATTATCCTGCTCCATACCAGTCTAACTGTTACTGAGATATTACACTGGGCCATTGTTATTGTTATTGAGTCCTTGAGTCGATTCCGACCCATAGCGACCCTGTATAGGGTTTCCGAGGCTGTAAATCTTTACAGGAGCTGGTAAAGGCTGGTAGTTTCAAACTGCTGACCTTGAGGTTCACAGCCCGATTCGTAACCACTACGTTACCAGAGCTGCTATACTGGGTCATACACTGTTGTAATATTTTCCACATAGCAACATCTCTAGAATGTTCTATGGTTATAAATGTTAAGTTCACAGGGTTACATTAAATAATTTCAAAACAGGAATTTATTAATAAAATACGTTAAAACTGTAAGATACATTTTTACATATATGATGTAAACTGCAAAATGCAGTAAGTTCAATGGTGTCATACTCTAATATCATGCATACTTTCACAGTACCTTGTTCTAAAAACACTTCTGAAATTATTAGCAGATAACCAGTATCTTACAAAGTAGATAGCATTATTCCCATTTCAATGAAGAAAATTGAGGTTTGAAGTGATAAATTTATGTGATATGTGAAAGACTGCAAAGGTTTAAAGTTGTACAAATTCATTGATTATCTTTAAAATCTATTAATTCTCCACTCAACACCTCATTTTTTTGGAAACAATTTCTGAATACAAAGTGGTAATAAAGAAAAAACTATGGTGCATGCAGTTGGTGTCAAGTCAGTTCCAACTCACGGCAATCCCAATGTGTCAGAGTAGAATTGTGTTCTGTAAGATTTTTAATGGCGATATTTTGGAAGTAGATTGCCAGATATTTCTTTCAATATGTTTTTCTCATGGTGGTGGTTGTGTGCTGCGGAATTGGTTTGGACTCACAGCAACCTTGCATAGGGTTGCCGAGGCTGTAAATCTTTACTGGAGCAGAAAGCCTCATCTTTCTCCTGCAGAACTGTTGACTTTCAAGTTAGCAGCCCGTCTCATAGCCACTACGCGAGCAGAGCTCCTTCACCATTTGTATCATTCAGGGATACTTACCGTGGAGAGAAAGGAACTTAGTTATGATAAAGATTTTGTTTCATCAACAATTTTTATCGAATGCCTGTTATGTAAAGGAGCATCTTGAAGAACTTAGTTTGTAAAAGAAAAGGAGACACAACTTTTGCCATCACAAAACTTTAATTTTAGTAATATAGGCATACGACAGCAGCCAAGTTATATCAAATAAATTTTGAGTGGCATTTAGAGTAGATTGTGACATAAATAGTATATGTTTCTGGAAAAGTTTTTGTCATTTTAGATCATTTCCATATTGTTGTTGCTATTAAGTGTGGTGAGTCATTTTCAACTCACGAAAGGCAGGTTCTGAACAATAATAAAAATGAATAGAAGTTTGAGAGGTAAGTGTTCAGAGGTTTTTGTTAGCTGATTCTCCCAGGCTATACCCTGAAATTCAGAGTGATCTAAAGATAGACTATGATAAAGGAAAGAGCCTGAAATATGCATTTATTTTTGAGAAGGGTCACATAGCCTTATATAGAAGTGAAAAATGAAAATGCATACACTATCCAGGCAGGAATTGTCTCCAAAGCATGTATGGAGTGAAGATCTAACATGCTCTGTGGAAAATTAGAACGCATGTAGCCTTCTTAATTGAGCAAGCAAAAATCTGTTAAAATCTTTCTTATTATGGACCATAGTAATTATATAGGAGAAGCACTGGATTACTAACCACAAGGTTCATGATTTGTGCTCACCAGCTGCTCTGAGGGAGAAAGATAATGCTTTTTTTGCTCCAGTAAAGATTGTCAGCCTCAGAAACCCTATATAGAGTTGTTATGAGTCAAAACTGATCCCATGGCACTTAACGACAATAAGTTTTATTACAGAAAAACTTAGTATTCCCTCATATATTAACTAATCAAAACATTTGTGAAATTAGAAAATTTAAGTGGGATTTGCAAATGCACAAATTTTGCTGCATAATTGAACAGTGTTTAGTAAAACTGTGAACCTCTGAGTTAGAAGCCCTGTGAACCAGATGTAGCCAAGGATAGTTGATTTGTATTCTCTGGTCTGATGGATGCCAAGAATTTGGGAGCTCAGGACACACACATTGCCAATGCTTTCGGTTTACTGTTAAATGCTATGCAGTAACTTGATGGCTATGTTCTCCCACTTACTCAGTAAAACAATGTGGTTGATATCTGACATCTTACATTTTAGATTTGCTATGAGGGCTTACTGAAACAATGTACAATGTGATATGAAGGGTTTCAGTTGCAACTGCAAAACTTCTATTATTTACCAGGTTGATTTATGAATCATGACAAAGATCTATTATTGGTCAACAAATAACCTATGGTTTCTGTGTTGTCACCTCTGTTTTCAACCTGGTGAATTGTTTGCTTTACTGTCTTTATATGAAACTATTATCACTTTAAAATATCACAGGGCAAGTACAATTTATCACTTGACCAAACTTAAAAGGAGGAAGGTTGGTATGTTCATTTAACAAATGTTATTTGTGCTATCAAACTCTGGAGGTGCTACTGGACTTCTGAAGCTTGGGATAATTTTGATATGACTAATACTCAAGAGGTCATTTTCATTAGGACTTGTGGATTAACTGGGTTTTTATAAAACATATTAATCACACAAACATGCTATTAAATAATGAATTTAAACTTCAGCCTGTGGAGAGGAGGATGAAATTGTTCAGTGAAGCTGGATGTTGCCAAAACTGGCTGGACTTGTATAGTAGTTCTCATTAGCATCTGGAAAGTTTAGTCTTTATATCCAAAGGGATGTAATGAAATTGGGTTGATCGCAGCTGCTAATTTTAGAGGGGTAAATTCTCACAACTAGGGTAATCTATTTTGTTGTTAGGTGCTATTGAGGCAGTTCCAAATCATAGTAACATTACGCATAACAAAATAAAACACTGCCTTGCTGTGCAACATTCTCAAAATCATTGCGATGGCTGAGCCCATTGTTGTAGTCACTGGGTCAATTCATCTGGTTGAAATTCTTCCTGTTTTTCACTGGTCCTCTAACAGTCCTTTTCCAGAGACTGTTCCTCTCTGATGACAGATCAAATATACATGAAATGAGGTTTCACCATCCTTGTTTTTAAGGAGTTTTTTTGGCTATACTTCTTCCCAGATTGATTTAGGTTTTTTGTATTTATTTACTTTCCAGTTTTCACATGTACACGAAGTGATTGAAAACATAATGATTTAGTCAGACACAGCTCAATCCACAAGGTAACATCTTTATTCTTTAAACTTTACCTCTTGCAGCAGATTTGCCGTATGCAATATGCCATTTGCTTGCTTGAATGCTGAGTCTACAAGCATTAATTGTTGATATGAGTAAAATGAAATCCTTAGTAACTTCAATTTTTTGTGTTTTTATTGTGATGTTGCTTTTTGGCCCATTTTGAGGAATTTCGTTTTGTTTACTTGAAGTTTTAATCCATACTGAAGGCTGTTGTGTGTAATCTTAATCAGTAAATGATTCGTATCCTCTTAACTTTCTTATGAAGTTTGTTGATGAGTTCTCTTCCAATACTGAGTTTTCTTCCAATACTTCTTTGTATAGTCCAATTTCTCAGGTTATTTGCTCAGTATACAGATTGAATAAAATACTAAATGATAAAACTCTCTGACACATCTTTCCTTGTTTTAAAACATACAGTATGCAGTAGTCCTCTCTGAAGAACAGCCTTTTGATCTATGTGAAGTTTTCATATGAGCACAACTAAGTGTTCTGGAATTTCCATTCTTCAAAATGTTATCCATAGTTTATTATTATTCACAGAGAAGAATGTTTGTATAGTCAATAAAACACAGGTATGCATCTTTCTTGTATTCTCTACTTTCAATCAAGATCCATCTGACATCAGCAATAATATCCCCCATTCTACTTTCTCAGCTCAATCTAATTCTGGTAGTTCCCAGCTGATGTGTCTAGAGTCACTGACCAATTCTACAGAAGTCTGTATTTAACTTTTAGGATGGTTCAGTTCCATGTAAGGGTTCATTCATAGGCAAGTTTTAAGAAAAATGTCTTAAAACCTAAGAAACATAGAATGGAACCAAATCTGTTCAATTATTTTATTGTTTACATAGTTTTATTTTTAATTGAGATGCAACTTAATACAAATGCATAGCTAATAAGGTTTCAATTTGATGAATTTTTATAAACCCATGTAAACCCATACCTTTTTCAGGCTAACTCCATCCCTGAAAACCAACTACTAATATATTGTACAGCCAGAGCTTCTTCTTGCCTATTGTAGAGATTTTTTTTTTCAATTCTTTATAACTGTATTGATATTTGGCTATCAAAAAGAGAAACAGTTCTTTACTAATCACTGAGATAATATTATTAAAATCGCCAAATATTTTTAGTCTGTTTATTTCTTCCTTTAGTTATGTCAGTATTTGCATCATGTATTTTGAATTGCTATTATTAAATACAGACATATTTAATAATAGTATACTCTCTTCACATTGAAATAATATTTGGACCATTGAGAAATTAACCTCTCTGTGTGATGATGTTTGTTAATGTGCAGGACTGGAAAGTCGGTTTGAACTGCAAGGCCATCAGTTCAAGCTCACCAGCTGCTCCTCAGAAACCCTATACAGGGTCGATATGGGTCAGAACCAACTTGACAGCACTTAACAACAACACCATGTATAGTAATGCAATTTAAAAAAAAATCTACTATGACATTAACATACTCCAGGTTCCTTTCATTTGGGTTTTGCATGGTACATCATCTTAAAATTGTTAACGTTTAAATTTTTCAGATTTTGGATTTGAACTCCAAAACTCATCGAATTGTATCTTTCTATTGTATCTGTCGGACCAGCTTGGCTTTTTAATAGCAATGTTTAGCCCATTTTAATTTGATTGGAGTGTTGATTTTTTGTTTGTTTCCCACTCTACTCTGTTAATTGTCCCTTATTTTAACTTCCGGTATCTTAATGGTTTAATGAAGTACTGGTTTTTTTTTTTGGTTTTTTTTTTTACATTCGGGCTGTGTTTTCTGTTGGTTAATACTATATGGAGAGAGAGAGAGAGAGAGAGACAGAGAATTATGGTATGGCGCTGTGGATTAGTGTGCCAGACTGGAAAGCCGTTTGAACTGCAAGGTCGGTGGTTCAAGCTCACCAGCTGCTCCTTGGAAACCCTATACAGGGTTGCTCTGGGTTGGAATCGACTCAATGGC
>NW_006408537.1:19350555-19358549 GCF_000296735.1 Chrysochloris asiatica | reverse complement strand
ATGGTGTTGGAGGAGAATACTAAAAGTACCATGGACTGCCAAAAGAACCAATAGATCTGTTTTGGAAGAAGAACAGCCAGAGTGCTCCTTAGAGGTCAAGATGGCCAAACTTCATCTCTCATACTTTGGACATATTGTCAGGAGGGAACAGTCACTGGAGAAGGATATCATGCTTGGTAAGATGGAGGGTCAAATCTCTATAACCACAATGGAGTCCTGGTATGGCACTGTGGGTTAATGTTTTGGACTGCAAATTCAGTTTGAACCACAAAGTTTGTGGTTCAAGATCACCAGCTGCTCCTTGGAAACCCTATACAGAGTTGCTATGGGTCAGAACTGACTCGAAGGTACTTAAAAACAACAACAACATATACCACTATAGGAATTACATAGTGCCCTATTGTAGCACTATAGGATAAGCACTGGAATACTAACTGCAAACTTGGTAATTCAAACCAACCATCCTAGGAAAACCCATATAGTGTCGCTATGAGTTGGAAACCAATATATTTGCACAACAGCAAAAATAGAGATTACAATATGCAACATTAATTCATAACTCCTTATCTTGAATTAGTATTATTTCATATGCAGTGTAAGAAATTTAAAACAATACAATTCCATATGTTGTGCTATTGTTGTCATATGTTATAAATCCTAAATTCATGTTTATTATGTTTGCTTTTTTTATAGCCTCTGCCTCTTAGTGGATTTTTTTAAAAGAAAAGAAACATTTAAACAATATCTTATGGGCTTCAAAAGTTCATATGTATATTTACTTATCCAGTTACCATTTCTAATGCTTTTCCTTCCTTCCTATAGGTCTGAAATTCCAGCTGGTCTCATTTCCCTTTGGCTCTAAGAATTTCCTTTAATATCTTTCCTGTGAAATTTTGCTGGCATGAGATTCTCTCAGTTTTTGTCTATTTAAAATGTATTTATCTTTCATCTTATTTTTTTCCCATACTTTAATAGATTTTATTTTTTAGACTAGTCACCAGAATCTGACCATGTGCCAAAAAAGGGCGCAATTTCTTCAGTTCCTTAGAGTCACGTGCCCCTCACAGCTTGTTAATGGTTCAGGAAATATTGAAATTATTCAGGTTATTTTATACCTTAGGAATATAGCCCTAGTGAATCTCTGCTCCACAATGGCAGAAAATTGAGATTTTTTTACTGTCCTAATTCAAGGACTAACTCATTTCCCACCCTAAAATAATGGAAATTGGGCATTTGCCATTTACTTCAACAGAGATACCAACCCTCTCCCTGACCTGAAAAGGTGTCTATTTATATCAAGGTTCAACTAATAGGGATGGTATCATTCTCAAAATAATTTATATGCAGTTTAATCCATGGTCACTTTATTACATTTGTTCTAAAACTTTAGATTGCACATTTTTTTTCAGAAAATAAAGGATATCTTTTAGTAGCTTCAGAGATCAGTCAACTGAATTGTCTTTCCAGGTCAGGGATAAATTTTCCTTAATTGGCCTATTTCTTACCTCTGGAAACAGAAGACATTTCTCTGGTTTCTCTGACTTTGATTCATTTAATGAATGAGTATTGAGAACAGAGCACATAGGTGAATTATCCTGAACTTGTAATTCAAGGTCAGTGCATCTGCTCTCCTAGCAGATATAGAATAAATTGTTATGATAAAGTTAAGAGAAACACACATCCTAGACCACTAATATTAAGTTGAAGAAGCTATGACTTATAATGAAAAAACAAACAAACAAAACATTAAACCCCATAGTGGTTTTCCTTTATGTATGTGTGTGCACACATACACAAGTGAACATGTGTGTGTGTGATATACATTGAGTTTTTCCTCAGTTTGTGAGTGTATATTTTCCATTCAAATATTCCCTGAGGCCTCTTTGCCCATATGATCCAAATCTCTTCCCCTCGCCTCTGTCCCCATTCCTAGTATTCTTTAGCAATACATAGCTAAGTCAGGTTTGGACTCTTATTGTTTTGTGAAAATAGTGTATTTTGAGAGGATGTTGGTTCAGGTTTGTTTTCTATCTATATTTATTACATTCTATCTGTATTTATTGCATACTGAAATTTAATAATTTCCTAATTCTGCCAATGTATGTGCAATGTTGTTGTTATTAAGTGTGGTTGAGTCAGTTCTGACTCATAGCAACTTCATATAGGGTTTCCAAGGAGTGGTTAGAGTGATTGACTTTGCAGTTTGCAGTCCAATGCTTATCCTACAGTGCCAAATCTGGACCCTGCATATGCCATAGCTGCTAGCTAATGTCTATGAGCCCACATCTTTTCTGTATTGCAGCAGTGAGTAAGATTTTAACCTTGGGCTTTTGAATTGAAAACTTTTTTTCATTTCACAGTTACTTCCTGTTTTCCGTTATTAACTACAGAAGGGATGTTTTTAAGCATTATTTTTATTACATCTTTATATGTGCCATTTGTCAAATTCTAAGGGGATGCCAAGTTTTTATTCTTTCTTCCTGGTGTAGAGTTAAGAATGAATTAGAATTTGAAGCAAGTGAAAATATTTCTTAGGAAGAGAGGCATCATCAAAATTTAAAACTATTTCTTGGACTACTCTTTCTACCGAGTTCATGTTAAACTTTGAAACCTAGGTTTACCCTTTTGATGTCTTTGTTTCCCTTGCTTCTATGTTATTGGAAGAGTTCAAGGTCATAAAGTCCAGCTACTGTTGTCTTCTCAGACTCCTTTTACTACGTACATATTCATGGCAACAGTACTTCATGATTTATGTACCACACAGTTCTCCTTTTTTTTCCCCGTTACTGAACCTATGTTTAGGAGCTAACAGGGTAGAGATAAAACAGTAATAAATATACCCAGCTCCAGATAATGGATTATGACTGGTTTATGATGTGCCATAGAATATCAGTTGAGTTATGGGTAAGATCTGATTAGATATTTTCTCTGTAATTTAAAAATAAATAAATAAATAAAGCACCCTGACCTTTCAAGCTTTCATCCTGCTTAGAGTACTACTCTAAGGAGCTCTGGTAGCGTAGTGGATACGAATCGGTCAGCAGTTTGAAAGTACCAGCTGTTCCGCCAGAGAAAGATGAGGCGTTCTGCTCCTGTAAAGATTTACAGCCTTGGAAACCCTGTACAAGGTTGCTATGAATCGGCACTGACTCCACAGCACACAGCCACCAGAGTACTACTCGATGAGGATGTGATGCTTTGCACTACAGCATCCGTAGTGTATATATGACCAACACACTTAAAAGAGAGAAATGACTTGGTATTTTATGATACAAATATAACACTAATACTAACCAAGGAACCCTGATGGCACAATAATTAAGTACTTGGCTGGTAAATGAAAACCTGTCAGTTCAAACCCACTAAATGGTTCTGTGGAAGAAAAATCTACAGATCTGCTTCCTCAAAAACCCCATGAAACAGTTCTACTCTACCACATATCCCTCACATGTGGTCCCTATGAGTCATAATAGAATCATAATTGGCACCTAACAACAACCCTAACCACTAATTACTTTTTCCCCCTCCCACTCTCCCTCCCACACCAGTTCAGCCTGTGTATTTGTCCAGTCATGTACTTGTAGATCATTATTATTGCAGAATTCTGTATTTTACAGTTTTTCCTCTGTTGGCTTTAACTCTTGTATGCCCCCTAGTGTCTTCTCTCTCCTCCATAATTTTTGCCTGTCATGCTCTAATTGTTTATTACCTTCCCCTTCACTCAAGTTAACACTTGTCTACCTTCCAGTCAGTAGCTTACCTGCCCTCCTTCCCCCTCCCACTGCGGTAATCATTAAAGAATATTTTGTTTAGTGAGAAATTATTTTCTTGACTTTCTACAATAGACTAACCACTAATTCTTACAATTTAAGGCAATAATACAGCTTTTGGGATCAAAAAATCACTTGTATATTATTATATTAAGAGAAGAAGACAAGCTAACTAAAATAGAAGTCAAAAGAAAAGCCAGATTCAATTAAGTCATCAAAATTATAGGCAAAATTGCTTTTTGCACACTGTCATTTTGTTTTCATTTCCTTGAAACTAGTGTATTTGATTTTTCAGTGAGATTTGTGATGGGCTTAGGAAAAATGATACTTATTTGCCTACCTTGGTTCTTGCTGTTGCAGACACCATGTGATGCATGTAAACCAGGAAATTAGAGATCTGCATTGAAGTTCTAAAGACATTCAGGTTCATAACTAAGTACGATTATTGAATCATGCATGTTTCCTTCTCTTCAATCTACCTATCTTAACTTACTACCAAACTCTTGGAGACCTCACTGTGATTGCATTAGATTTGAGTATGAACATTCATTTGTGGATTTAGTTCCACTTTACAATTTCCTGAATCTCCTAAATAAATATCATTCTAATCTCTATACTGGTTTACCATATTGGGTTATTACAGTTAAAAAAAAAAAAGATTGCAGCTCAAATACATTATGGAGCAGTACTGTGGATTTGATAGGGCTATTTAAGAAGGGTGTGGCATTATAGGATCAGCACTGGGCTTCAACCCCAAGGTTGGCAATTCAAACCCATCAGGTGCTCATTGGAAACTTTATATAGGGTAGCTATGAATCAGAACTGACTTGATGGCACTTAGCAGCAATAACAAGAAGCAATCATGATGGTGTTGTGGGTTAGGCGTGGGGTTGACAAATACATACCCCCCAGTCACTCTGTGGGAGAAGGATCAGGTAGCCTACTCCTGAAGAGATTTACAATCTCAGCAACCCTACATAGCATCACTTGTTGTTGTTGATAAGTGCTGTTGAGTTGGTTCTGATCCATAGTGGCCCTGTATAAGGTTTCCTAGGAGTGACTGGTGAGCTTGAACCACCACCCTTACAGTTCAAACAGCTTTGCCATCTGGCGCATTAACCCACAGTACCATACCAGGACTCCATATGTAGCATCACTATGTGTCAAAATGGACTGACGGGAGTGGGTTTTGCTTGTTTGCTTGTTTTGGGTATTGAAGTTAGAGTCTCTCAGTAGAAATGAAAGACACCTAGGCTGAATAATATTGATAAAGGATTTTTGCTGTTGTTGTTAAGTGCTGTCAAGCTGGTTCTTACTCAAGGACCTCTGTATAGGAGCTGATGGTTGACTGGTGGTTTTGAACCATGGATCTAATGGTTAGTCGTCGAGGGTTTATCCACTTCAGGACTCCTGATGAAACGTAGAAGTGAATAAACCATATGATTATTCTGCCAAAATTCCCCTTGTCTGCTGTGATTTCTGCTAGAGTTGGGAAGGGTGTTGGACAGAGAAAGGTGAGATGACCATAAGTAAGAGACATGCTTCATTCCTCCAAAGGGGAATTCCTAGACTTTTTAAATATGAAATATTCATGTGCATTAAATGACTGAATTTAATTGTAAACACATTTGTAATTATACTACTTAAGAATATTGTTGTTAAGTGCTATCAGGTCAATTCCGACCCATAGTGACCTTATATAGGGTTTCCAAGAAGCAGCTGGTGAGCTTGAACCAATGACCTTGCAGTTCAAATGACTTTGCAGTCTGACACATTAGCCCACAGCACCACACCAGGACTCAAGAATAGTTGGTGGTTATTTAAAAGTCTAAGGTTTTAGTTGACAATAAATCCTATTGAAGTAAAGTTATCAACTTTATACCATATTGCTGTTATTGTTAAGTACCATGGAGTCAGTTCCAACTCAACGACCCTGTATAAGGTTTTCAAGGAACAGCTAGTGAATTTGAACTGCCAATCTTGTGGTTCAAGCTGATCTTGGGGTCCAGTACATTATCCATAGGAACACACCAGGACTCCATTATGCTACATAATATCAGTGTTTTTAATCTTTGTAATCTAAATGAAAGGATCCTGTAGCAGGTAATATATTAATTTTATTTTTCACTACTAGAAATAATTATTCACAAAGATGATCTTTCATCACTTTTTTTTTTTTTTAACATTAATTTCTTCTTTGCTCAACATGTCTTAGGGAATCCTAAGCACTATGAATGCCTATGAATGCCTTAGGATACTCATCATGTCCTATTCTTGAAATAGATTTATGCGCAACTTAGGAAACAGATTGCTTTCCTTGAAATGGTAGCCTTTGGGTCTTAGGTTAATTGGAGCATTCTGTTATGTCCCAAGGTCCCCTTCAATTGAGAAACATTTCTGGCCTACCCTTGTTGGAATTTTTCTGAAACTATTCTGGTACATCAATGAAAAGTCTTTACTTGCCTTGGGAAGAAGAGTAAAGGCACTTGATAGGACATATGGGGTTACTGTTATCCTGAGCAACCTTGGCTCTTTCTGAAGTGATCATATTACAGTGAACTGATATGGCCAGTCTGCATACAAATATCTATTTTATATTCCTATAGTAGATTTATAAACAATACAAAAGGATTTTATCCAGAAAATAGTATATATTTATAATTTCACCTAGAATTATTTGTCTTGCTTTCATGTTGAAATCATTCTAAATACATTGAAAAAAGGAGAAACATATTGTTAATGCTCATTAAAATTAGTATTATTTGATTCTTTAAGAAATTTCCTCTATTTCCAGAATGCATTAAAATTGTGCTCTAATATAGGGATATTTTTGTTTTTATTTGTCAGAATTTTTGCCAGTGGAAATATCATTAACACAAATAATGTATTTTAGAATCTTATTTGATCTAAAGATTTTACTTGATATAAACTATGTAACTCTAATGTAGATGGCTGGGAAATTATAAATGGAGGTAGGATTTAAATATCATCTCCTTCTAACTTCATTTGACTGAGAAAGGAATTAAATTGGCCCTGGGTAATGCTGATCATCTGGTATCTTTGACCTTTCTACATATTCTGCTTAGAGGAATGGGGAAGAAAAATTTGAACAGGTAATGGGAACTGACATACTATGACATTTAGATTTTGAATGAAGCATTATATTTTTAAAAGTTTGATTTGAATTAAAAATAAAGTAACACTCTGCCATTTTAGTTGTTTCCAAATAAATATGAATATTATGTATCTTACATAAGTTCAAGCTACATTTAATGATTATTCTGAATTTAAGTTGAAATCCACTGTTGTTTTTGTTAGGTACTAATGAATCATTCCTGACTCATAGTGACACGTATGCATGACAGAGGGAAACACTATCTGGTTCTGCACCATCCTCATAACTTGAGCCCATTGTTGTTGCCACACTGTTAATCCATCCTATTGAGTGTCTCCCTCTTTTGCATTGATGTTCCACTTTAACAAGCATGATATTCCTTTCCAGGGATTAGTCCATCAGAGTCACTGCATGAAAAGGAAATGGTAAATGTTCAACCATTTCAAGAGGTAGCATATGATCAAGAGCCATTGATACTGAAAGAGGAAGTCCAAGATGTGTTGAAGGAATTGACAAAGAATAAGGCACCAGGAATTGATGAAATCAAAATTGAAATCTTTCAAGGAGGCACTCATCATCTATGCCAAGAAATTTGGAAGACATCTATCTGGCCAACTGATTGGAAGAGATCCATATATGTGCTCATTCCAAAGAGAGGTGATCCAACAGAATGTGGAAATCATCGGACAATCTCTTTGATATCTCCTGCAAGTAAAGTGTTAATAAAAGTAATACAGATATGGCGGCAATCATACATTGACAGAGAGCTTCCAGAGGTTCAAGCAGTATTTAGAAGAGGCCGTGGAACAGGGGATATCATTGTTAATTTCCAATTGACCTTGGCTGAAAGCAGACACTATCAGAAAGATATTTACTTATGCTTTATTGATTATGCAAAGGCTTTCAATTTTGTGGATCATGAAAATGTATGGACAACGTTGCGAAGTATGAGTATTCCGGAACACTTAATTGTGCTCATGTAGACTCTGTACCTGGACCAAGAGGCAGTTGTTTGAACAGAACATAGGAACACTGAATGGTTTAAAATTAAGAAAGGTGTGCGACAAGATTGTATTCTTTCACCCTATTTATTCAACATGTATCCTGAG
>NW_006408537.1:19349571-19350455 GCF_000296735.1 Chrysochloris asiatica | reverse complement strand
GCTGTCAAGTTGGTTCAAGGAGCACTTGGTAGCTGGTAGGTTAGCAGTCCATTGTTTATCTTACTGTGCCACACCAGGATTCCTTTAATATATATAAGATTTTTTTTTCACATATGGCATCCTGGAATGGTACTATAGGATAAGTACTGCACTGCTATCCATAAGGTTAGCTTTTCAAACCATCAATCACTCATTGGAAATACCATATAGTACAGGGTTGCTATGAGCTAGAACTGACTCGACAGCATTTAACAACATATTATATATAAAATATATATGTTTTATATACATTTATATACAAAGAGAGGGAGAGCAAAGATGTCACTTTAAGGACAAGGCATGCCTGACCCAAGCCATGCTATTTTCAGTCACCTCATATGCATGCAAAATCTGGACATGCAATAAAAAAGACCACATAAGCATCAATGCATTTGCATTATGGTGCTGACAAAGAATACTGAAACTACCGTGGATTTTACAGAAGAACCAAAAAATCTGTCTAGGAAGAAGTACAGCCAGAATGCTCTTCAGAAGTGAGAATGGGAAGTGTTCTTATTTTTTACTTTGGACTTGTTGCCAGGAGGGACCAGTCTCTGGAGAAGGACATCATGCTTGGTAAAGTGGAGGGTCAGTGTAAAATACAAAGACCCCCAACAAGATGAGTTGACACAGTGACAAAACAATGGATTCAAACATAACAGAAATTGTTAGGATGGCATAGGAATAGGTAGTGTTTCACTCTATGAATTGGGTCACTATGAATTGAAACTGATTTGATGGCACCTAACAAAATCTGTACCTGGACCAAGAAGCAGTTGTTCGAACAGAACATGGGAACACTGAATGTTTTAAAATTGGGAAAGGTGTGAGACAGGGTTGTATTC
>NW_006408537.1:19339784-19341737 GCF_000296735.1 Chrysochloris asiatica | reverse complement strand
CTCAAGCGTGGCAACAGTAGTGAGGTTGGCCCAGGATCAGTCAATGTTTCATTCTGCTGTGCATAAGGTTGTTATGAGTTGGTACCTACTTGATGGCACCTAGTAACAACAACAATAACAGCGTGTCCAAAGAATGAGTGATGTCTAATCATCCTCACTTCAAAGGAACAGTCTAGCTATAATTCTTTCAGACAGATATACATATTCTTCTGCCAGTCCATAGTACTTTTAGTATTCTTCACCAATACAATGATTCAAATGCATAGAATCCTCTACCATTGTCGTTTCAATTTTCTTCACCAATACAGTAATTCAAATGAATCAATTCCTCTACCATCTTTCTTATTCATTATCCAATTTTCTTACGTTTATCAGGCAATTGAAAATGCAATAGCTTAGGTCAGGCACACCTTAGTTTATCAAGCTGACTTCTTTGCTCTTTCACACTTGAAAGAAGTCTTTTGCAGTAGATTTGCCTAATGACAGAAGGCATTTTCTTTCTTGACTGCTTCTTCCATGAGTGTTAATTGTGGATCCAAGCAAAATAAAATCTTTGATAACTTCAATCTTTACTCCATTTATCATGATGTTATCTATTGATCCTGTTGTGATGATTTTTGCTTTCTTTATACTGAATTGCAAGTCGTATTGAACACTATAGTCTTTAATCTTAATCAGTGTGTTTTACAAATCCTCTTTTCTTCCAATAAGCAAGGTTGTGTCATCTACATATTGCAGGTTGTTAATGGCAAATTTGATGCCACATTTTTCTTCATAAAACTCAGCTTCTCAGATTATTTGGTCAGAATATAGATTGAATAAGTATGGTGAAAGAACAACACATCCTTGGCTCTAACCTTTCCTTATTTTAAATCATTCAGTATCCCCTTGTTCTCTTTAAAAGACTGACTCTTAGTCTGTGTACACGTTACTGATGAATACAATTGTGTGCCTGCAGGCAGGAGGCTGGCTTGCAGAATGTGCCCTTTGTAAATTTGAAGAAATATACACATTTTTTATTTTGTATGTGTACATTAAATATGTTTGCTTTGCTCATTTGTGAAATCCAATATGTAAATGGAAGTAGGAGAACTTGCTGCTGGGAGAGGATTGTGATCATTGAGATGAAGCAATATATATGGTTTGTTGAATGTAGAGCAGATGATCTTGTCTGTAAATCTTCACTCAAATCACAATTTAAAAGTTATAAATAAATAAATAAACTACAGGTGGTAAAACTTCTAGCATCACAGCAACCCACAAACAATTACATTAAGCTGTGAAGCTTTAACTATTAGATTAGTGTTTGTGTAATTCATTATACCATCTCTTGTCTGTCAATTTGTCATAATGTAGTTGTTTCTGTGTTGCTGTGATGCTGGTGTGGTGCTGTGCATTAACCCACAGCTGATTAACTGCAAGGTCGGTAATTCAAGCTCACCAGCTGCTCCTCGAAAACCCTATTTAGGGTCACTATGGGTCAGAACTGACTCAATGGCACTTAACAACAACAATCTCATAGGTAGCCTGCAACATCAACCACCCTCGAGTCATCCCTCATAAAATAAAATACACCTTTGTGCCAATGAGTTGTTGTTGTTATGTGCTGTGGACTAAGTTCCAACTCTCAGCGACCCTGTACAGGGTTTCTGAGGCTGTAAATCTTTAAGGGAGCAGAAAGCCTCATCTTTTTCCCGCATAAAACTGGTAGTTTTGAACTGCTGACACTGAGGTTAGCAGCCCAATTTAAAACAACTACGCTACCAGAGCTCCTTGTGCCAATGAGACACATCTATAATTGGCAGATTTTGACACTGCACTCAAAATGCGACTAGGGAAGAGCTGCCTCCTCAAAGTAGGGTTGACCATGATGACGCAAATGGAGCAAAGCCTATGGGTGTAAAGCCCTCGGGACCTTCATTTTCTGATGGGGCACAAGAGAAACAGCTGTAA
>NW_006408537.1:19329076-19337918 GCF_000296735.1 Chrysochloris asiatica | reverse complement strand
ACTTTAAAATATAGCAAGCCTATGTTGCTGAATGAATTTGTTTCTCCTAGAGCCTAGACGAGAAGAACTAGTCTCTAGTATTTTGGTTTTCTATCATTTTTGTCTATCCAGTAGCTGTTCTTACCTCTTCTTTTCATAATGTTGTTGCTTTTGTTAAGTGCTGTTGAGTCCATTCCAACCCATAGCTACCCTGTGTAGGGTTTCTGAGGAATGACTGGTGAGCTTAAACTGCCAACCTTGAGGTTCGAACTGACTTTGCTGTCTAGTGCATTAACCCACAGTACCATGCCATGACTCCAACTAGGACTCATTTAATAATTGTTGTTGTTGAGTACTGTGGAGTCGATTCTGACTCATAGTGACCCTGCACAGGGTTTCCAAGGCTGAAAATCTTTATGGGAGCAGAAAGCCTCATCTTTTGCTTGTGGAACAGCTGGTAGTTTTGAGCTACTGACCTTGAGGTTAGCAGCCTGATTCATAACCCCTATGAACTCCATTTTCTTGTTGAGAACTCATTTGATGAGTTTTAATATTGCATCATTAAATTCTTTTCTTGAGTATTGAGTGACAGGAGCAAAACTTAAAAGGTAAGGAATGGGAAAATTTAGAACCTAGGACAGGTACAAATATGTTAGAGCATGCTTTCTTCATTTCATGTAATTTTTTAAAACCACTTTATTCCTTTAATCTTTACTTTCTCCAATTATTTCAAGCTTCCCATTATCTCTTCTCTTCTAGATTACATCTTCTCTGATGGTATTTATCATTATCATATCAGTCTTATAATTTGAACTTGAGTCAAGTAAAATCTATAATCTAAAATAAAAACAATTTTATAAGAAGACAAGGGAGCCATGGTGGAACAGTAGGCTAAGTGTTGGGATGCTAATCATAAAGTAGGCACTTAAAACTCACTAGCTGTTCTGCAGGAGAAAGATAAGGCCGTCTGCTCCTATAAAAATACTAGAAGCTGTTCTACTCTGTTCAACAGGGTGACTATGAGTTGGAATCAACTCAACAGCGTTGTGTTTAAGGGAAGCAAAGAACCTTCTATGCATTTATTGTATTATTATCTTTTTTTACTTTTTATTTATAGACTATATAAAACATATGGCTAGTTAAATTATGTATATGCTTAAGTGATAATCAATGCCATTGCTTAGAACCCATAACAGAGTGAAAAAGACTAATGCTGCTTTTAAGATTTCTGTAGTCTCAGTTTTGAACTATAGAAAGCAGAGAGTGACTGTCCTCCTGAAGTTTTCTTGTCTCACTTAATGTTGCACATGGAGCAGGATCACTGAAGTCTGACCTCAGCAGAGAATCTATAGTTTGACACTTAGGTTCAAAAGAAACTTAAAGATAGAAGGGCATCAAGATAGTCAGCATTCCAAGGTCATCCAGCAGAAAGTGTTTGGCCTTATTTTCAGGAATTGTTGCTTCATTCTATTGGATATGAATAACAAAAGCTAAACAAATTCAAGCGGGGAGAGGAAATAGAGTATAATGCCTCAATGGAAGGAGTGTTCAAGTATTTAAATTTTTATATTTGGATGCTCTATTTATCAGGAATTAACTTAACCATGTTGTTGTTGTTGTGAAGTGCCATAGAGTTGGTTGCAACCCATAGCAACCCTGTACAGGGTTTCTGAGGAGCAGCTGGTGAGCTTGAACTGCTGACCTTGCAGTTCAAAAGGTTTTGCAGTCTGAAGCATTAACCCACAGTGCCACACGAATTGGGCTGCAAACCTTAAGGTCTGCAGTTCAAAATTACCAGCTGTTCTACGGGAGAAGGCTGAGGCTTTCTGCTCCCGTAAAGATTTACAGCCTCGGAAACCCTGTATAGGGTCACTATGAGTCGGAACCGACTCCACGGCACATAACAACAACAACTAAAGTATATGAGGTGTTGTTGTTACATGCCTTCCGAGTGGATTCTGGCCCATAGCGACTATGAATAGGGTTTCCTAGGAGTAGCTGGTGAGCTTGAATTGCCAACCTTGCAGTTCATAAGTCTTTCAGTTGTTAACTCAAAGCGTTTTGAGATTAAATTTTCTATAAAAGTATTCAATTGATCCAAAATTATTTGTGGAAAAGATAAAACTTCTCTTCATTGTTCTTCAGTGACATCTTTTTTATAAATCAAATATTCATATTGGTGTGGATTTTCTTTAAGATTTTTAGTATATTTGTTCTGACAAATGTACTAAATACAATGTAGCACAAAACTACATTGTAACTTTTAACCATGCCTTTGATAAATGCTAATTTATCTACTTTAGCTCATTTTCTTCATCAATTATTTTCTTGGGTATTATTGAATTTCCTTATACATTTTATAATCTTCTTGACAATAACTACAAACATTGCTTATAGTTTAAGATTGTGATAAATAAGTTAAACAATTTCAAAACTTTTATGTTTCTAGTAGTGTTAGAAACCGTCTTTTCACAGAACACCAAAATATCTACTTGTTTAATCTTTCAAGATAATTTTGGTTTTTGTATGTAGAGGCATTTTATGTATGCACTTAACTAGATATTTTTCCTAAGTACTTAATATTTTTCTCACATAATTTTAAGTAATAATGCACAAAACTTGTATTTCATAATCTTTTGTTGCTGTCATACACAAATGTAATTTGTTTTGGTACATTTACTCTTTAGCTATTACATACCTTGCTAGATCTGCTTATTCTAATTTTTATTTGAATACTATATGGGCATTCCATACCAAATCCCAGTCTTGGTGTGGCGCTGCAGGGTAATGCACTATACTGCAAAGTCAGTTTGAACTGCAAGGTCGGTGGATCAAACCCACCAGTTAGTCCTCAGACACCCTACACAGCATCACTGTTAGTTGGAACTGACTTGACTTTGATGGTGCTTAACAACAACAGCAACATACACAATCACATAATTTTAAAAGTATGGAATGACAGTTCTTTGTTTGTTTTTACTTTCTAACTCTTACCATATTTTTGCTGTTATTTCTAATAGTTGTTGTTATGTGCCGTGGAGTCGGTTATGACTGATAGCAACCCTGTACAGGGTTTCCAAGGCTGTAAATCTTTAATGGGGGCAGAAAGCCTCATCTTTCTCCTGAATAACATCTGATAGTTTTGAACTGCTGAACTTGAGGTTGGCAGCCCAAATGTAACCATTTTATGCTTACTGAGCAAACCAGGACCTACAGCATAATGAAGACTGTATGTATTGTCTCCTTTATTTCACCGGAAAAGTGTTCAGTATTTCATTACTGAGTAAGACTTTTGCTACAGTTTTAAAAGTTACCTAAAATATGTGTTAACTTCAGCAAGTTAATATACTGCCTCCTCCAAGACCAAAAATATTCGGTGTAGTTAACTTGTTACACAAGTAAGGTTGAGTCATGTAGAAATGATGTCATGTCACATACTACCTGATTTCATTTGCGTGAAGTGGAAATTCATAGAGAAGGAAAGTACATTAGTATTTTCTTTAAGGTTGTTTTGTGGTTAAGTGCCATGGAGTTGATACAGACTTGTAGTGACCCTATATAGGATTTTCAAGGAGCAGCTGGTGCATTTGAACTGCCAATCTTATGGTTCACAGTGCAGTACTGATCCTACAGCACCAAAAACGTAGGAAATTTTGAAAAGGTAATTTTTTTTGAGGAATGAAAATATTCGAATATTGACTGGTAATGGTTGCATATATTGTTGAATAGACCAAAAAGCATTTAATTGTATGATTGTTGTTGTTGTTAGGTGCCTTTTAGTTGGTTTTGAGTGATAGTGGCCCTATAAAGGGTTTATGAAGAGCAACTGGTGAGTTTGAACCTTCTACTTGTGGTTCACACTGACCTTCCAGTCCTGTGCTTATCCTTCAATGCCACACCAAAATTCCTACATGACTATATGATACGTAAATTGTATTTTAATAAATTATAAGAACATAGTTGAATCAACAGCACTGAGTAAGATCTAGGTGATCCTGGAAGAAATCTCTTGAGGTTTTTGCTGATAAAAAAGGAGAAGTAAATTTAGAAAATAATAAATGCTTTTATAAACCCAGCTATAAATTTCAGCCCCTCATGTCTGAATTAGGACCATACCCATTCAAGTATACATACTTTTGAGTACAGAATGATCAATCTGTCGAAGTCTACTGAATATACAATTCTACAGAAGATTTTATCCCACTTACATCTATGAAAGATTGGTAACCTTTTAACTACATACTCCCACAAATCCTAATATATTAACAATCTGCTATGCCTGAATAGACTGCGTCTGATGAGCATGGCTCTCCCTTAAAATAAGTTAAACTTTAAGAAAGAAAATTTTCCTCTTCAGATATTCAGTGATGGTCTCATCATCCATTGAGGGTATGGAAAAAAATGGCATGTGTTTTCACTCAAATATGACAACTGGATCTTTGATCTAGGGAAAATAACTTCTCTCATACTTATTTTCATCATTAGTAAAAGGAAGATGTGAAACTAGATTACCTTTAAGTTTCATTATAATTTCAAGATTCTATCATCTTAAATATGCATACGCAATTGAATTTCAGTGTAATGAATAATTCAAGAATCAATAATGTCTTATATATTTGAATATTAAATACATTTGTGAACAAGTCATGTTTGTAGTTCAATTTACAGATTGGTGTTAAAGGGAAGGAGCAAACCAGAAGAAGAAAACATGAATTGGTCACATTCATGAAAAGTATAATTCTAGTCTTTATTTACTGTAAAATTAGCTTATAGTTGACTTTCAGGAAATCCTATGGCACTATATAGATATATATATAGAGAGAGACAGAGAGAGTGGGTGACTTCTGGTGTGTCACTGCAGGATAATGTACTGGACCACAGGGTTGATTTGAACCATAAGTTTGACAGTTCAAGATCATGAGCTGCTCCTTTAAAAACCCTGTACAGGGTCACTATGAGATGGAACTGACTCAACAGCACTTAAGAACAACAACGATATACCAATAAAAATATATATGTATTTTTCCCCCAGCAATTTATAAAAGAAATCTGAAAAATTTATTTGCAATTTCAATCCCTTTGGTTACACTAGATAGCAAACAAGATAACTTTTTGATTCTGTTTCCACATAGGTAAAAATGAAATAAAGTACATATAAGTTATTTGAAAATTAAATTAGAATATATATCTGTCTGCACATAGTATTTAACACAAAATATTACCCTCATTTTTCTATGTACTCGAGATATAGATTCATGTTTTGATTTTCTCATTTTACTTTATGTTTTGCCATCTAGTCTTCAGATATATCATTCATCTAAATATCATGTTTACTTTTCCAATTTATTGTATGCATAAGCAAAGGAGAATGTATCTTCTAAAGCAACTTTATTAAATAAATCTTTACTAAAACCTGGATTGCACATATCTATTTTAGAATACAGTTGCTACAGTTTTGTTTAGTTAAATAAGCTTTCCTGCTTTGCCCTAAAGGGTAGTTGAAATATTTGTAAGTTTTGCATTCTGATGTGATGCTGTAGAATAAGCATTGGACTGCTTACCACAGGGTCAGCAGTTCAAACCTACCAACTGCTCTTCAGAAACCCTATATAGGGTCACTATGATCAGAACTGGACTCGATAGCATTCAAAAACAGCAACCACTCATTAAACTAGAAATACTGTAACAATGTTCTTTAGATCTCAAATATGACAAAATACAGATGACTGCTTAATGGAACATAGCACATTTATGTTATATTTAGTAGATTTTACTCAGATTCTCTCTCAGGAAATTAGGACAATCAATTCACAAAACAACTTACTTTTGATTAAAGAGTCCTTCAAAAATATGTCAATTTGGAGGAAAATGATAGTTCTGAAAATTGATAGGCAAAAACTTAGGCTCATTCATTATTGAGAAGTATCAATTGAGCTAATACTAATGGTGGGTAAACAAAATTTTTATTTAAGTCTTTTTTATTTAAGTCTGTTAAACCCCAAAATTGTCATAACAACCACACTTATAATATTTCTCCTTTCCCTTTACCCTTATCTTTTCTAAAGAAAGGATACTGAAGAAAGTGTGGTGATGTGCTGCCGAGTCAGTTCTGACTCATAGTGACCCTGTATAAGGTATCTGAAGCTATAAATCTTTACTGGAGTAGAAAGCCTCATCTTTCTCCCATGGTATGGCTTATAGTTTCAAACTGTTGCCCTTGAGGTTAGCAGCCCACCTCATAACAACTACACTAAGAAGGAGGTAGATAATAGAACAAAATCTCATCACCTCTAACTTCCAGTGTTGCTTGCAATGACTGACTCTTAAGTGCTAAGGTGGCCAACCTCCCACCAATCCCTTAATTCATACACAGTTAAGACCACATAGCAGTAGCATCTTTATGAAAGGTCTCATTGTTAAATGCTATTGAGTGCATTCTAAATCATACAGAACACATATTACAAAGTAGAATTGATCTATAGGCTACAATATTTCAGAAAGTAAATAACCAGACTCTTAACCCTCAGAGACACTGGGTGGGTTCAAACTGCCAAAGTTTTGGTTAGCAGTCAAAAGCTTAAGAATTGTGCCACCAGGGATAGAAGTGGGCAGAACGGAGATAAATGGAGATAAACGGAGAAAAAGCATTTAATGTAGTTTTTGAGTCCCAATTTTACTCAATAGTTTATGACATCTGAATAATTATCTAAATTTAGCTACCAGAAATAGATGGATAGGGTTCCACATTCTGCTCGTGCTCTTCTCCCTTGATGGTCCTAGGATCCTCTGTTCCTGGACTGTAAGATTTACTACTCTCCCCTTTGTCACAAAAGTTCTACCTTTATAGTTGTGACAGTCGCAATTAGTCATGATAACTATTATTCACTATTGAATCTTAACAATCTTATTCCCATATCCTTTCTCCAGACCCATTTAGACAAGATGAAAACTATTCAGTGGGGATTCTACTTTCCCTTGCACACTCTGACTAAACTCCCTCTTGAAAACTGGTAAGTCAGTCACTTCATGCCTTTATAGCCACTCATTTTAGGTAGCCACTGTCTATATTGCGCATCCCTATCAACCCTGTGTTTAGAGGGGGTAGGATTGATACTTGATGTGAAGCCTCCTTCCCTTTCAGTTGGTATTTTGAGCTACTTCATCCATAAGTATAGGTAAATTCATCAAATTGTAGCAATTTGCATTTGTTTCCTTTATTAAAAATTTTTTTTTTAATATTCTGCTAGTTGAATTCTGATTATCAAGCCATTGAAGCTAGATCAAATGGGTACTATTTACAAGTTTGGACATTCTTGTGTCTCCCCTTACTTCATATCAGCTAGATGCTTCACTTTCAGATCTAGCCCTCTGTGGCTATGTCCTTGTCCATGGGCTCAGGAGTCCCCAGGTCTCACCACACTTTGGACCAACCAACACTTACTCTTCTCTCTCTCATCTCCAGGTTGACAGAATCTATAGAATGTGATTGAATGCAGCCCATATTTTCATTGCTGCCTTTCCCCCTCTTCCATACTGTCATATTATTTATATTATTTTATTATTTAGAAAAGATATTTGTAACAAATAAGACATTTGTCTTGCAAAATCGTTTCATGGGGTCTCCAGCTTCATTTTTATCACCAAAGCCATATGTTCTAACTACTTATCTTTCCTCTCTGTTTTCAACATTTGCATTCTAATCACCAGTAATTATCAATACATCTTGATTTCATGTTTGACCAATTTCAGACTGAAGAAGTTGTTAGAATTCTTCAAATTATCTTCTCTGACTTTTGTGGTTGGTGTGTAAATTTGAATAATAGTGATATTAAATGGTCTTCCTTGTAGGCATATTAGTATTATCCTATCACAGACAGCAACTACGCTTCAAGATATGTCTATTAAGAGCTTATAAAGAACACAATAGTATAACTCAGTTCGACTGATTATAATACAATAACTAATACAAAATAAAATTAAGCATTATGTTTCAAGGTATCTTAAAAACAAGAAAATAAGACCTTATAAGAAAAAAAAGCATTCAAGTAGGCCAAGTCAATGCAGATGAGCACTCATGTTGAAAGTATCAAAGAGAGTTAAAATAATAAGTATAAATTCATAGAAGATTTTACAGATGAATTCGAAAGAATAAATGAAGATATGGAAACTCCAAGGAGCAGCTGGTAAGTTTGAACTGAAAATGTTGCAGTTCAAACTTACTTGTGATCCAGGTTTTATCTTATAGCACCACACCAGAAGTCCATCATGCATATAATTGTTTAAAAAAGAATAAAGAAGAGGGGAGAAGAAAATTTGCAAAAATTATGGTCTGGAGTTTTCTGAATTCTAGATATATTATCAGTTTGAGAAATTCAGGAAACTGAAAGCATAATGAGTGTACAGAAAACTACATTTAGCACATCATAATTAATCTGTTGCAACTAAAGTTAGAGAATTTTAGAAGTAATATGTGGAACAAAGAAAAACTACATTATATATGGTATATTAAGGCATTCTGGTGTGGGACTATAGGATAAAACACTGGCCCGTAAGTTCAGTTTAAACAGCAAAGTTGGTTTGAACCACAAATTTGATAGGTCAAATTCACTAGCCTCTTTTCTGAAATACTATACAGTGACACTATGAGTCAAAACCAACTCAATGGCACTGAAGAACAACAACAGGATAAAAAAGACTCTGAATTCGTTGTAGAAATTATTTATTTCAGAAAGCAATAGAGTGACACATTGAAAGTATTAATAGAAAAAATTAAGTTGCCAAATTTGAGTTCAACATTCAGCAAAATCATCCTTCAAGGTAAAATATTGTTTAGAAGAAGTATGCTTAAGAGAAGAACTTGTAT
>NW_006408537.1:19323442-19328552 GCF_000296735.1 Chrysochloris asiatica | reverse complement strand
CTTGTGATTGGTATGCATCTTGCAGGGATTGGTCAATAGCTCAGCCTGCCTACTATGCAAAAGAAGTATCTGTGGCCCACTGAGAGAGTTTGTCAGTTCTAATGCTGGTAGAAGTGCCATGGCTTCAAATTGAAAAAGAGTTGTGTATTTAAATGAGCTTTGGGTTGTGTATTTAAATGAGCATAGTGAGTTAAGCATTGGGCTACTAATCGCAAAGTAAGCAATTCAAACCCACTATCTGCTCTATGGGAAAAAGGTGAGGCTGTAGATTCCTGTAAAGATTTCCACTCTTGGTGACGCTTTGTTGTTGTTGTTGTTATGTGCCATGGAGTCCGTTCCGACTCATAGCGACCCTGTTCAGGTGTTCCGAGGTTGTAAATCTTTATGGGAGCAGAAAGCCTCGTCTTTCTCCCGCGAAACAGCTGGTATTTTGAACTGCTGACTCTGAGGTTAGCAGCCCGTTTCGTAACCATTATGTACTAGAGACTCTTTAGGAGCATATAATCTACCACCCTTCCAAAAAATGTCACAATGAACTTGGTGGCAGTGGGTTTAGATTTGGTTTTGTTTGTGCATTTGAGCAAACTATAGAGGTTGTTGTTGTTAAGTGCTGTCGAGTCAGTTCCAACCCATAGCCACCCTGTATAGGGTTTCCAAGGAGTGACTGGTGAGCTTGAACCACCGATCTTGTAGTTCAAACGGCTTTGCAGTCTGGCGCATTAAACAACAGTGCCACACCAGGACTCATAGAGGTTGGGAGACAGAAATAAGCAGGAAGAAAATCATCTGAAATAGACAGAAGGAAGAAGAGAGAAGAAGCAGAGAGAAAGGAGAGAAGGAATCTCTTTAAAGAGCTTCCGTAACCATGGGATGTAAAGCTAAATGCAGCAAAAGGCTTATAATGGGCTCCACCAACAGAACAAGTGGCAACAAATGGCAGGATCAAGAAAAGCTTGTCCTCAGGGGGCTGAGAGGAGGCCTGTTCTGCCCTGCAGAGAAGAGTTGACAGAGCTGTCCTGCACTGAAGTAGGGGGAATTTTCCCCACATGTTCCCTTATCCTGAGTCTGTTGATCCTGATCTCAAGCACCCTGTTCCTTAATAAACCACTTAACTGTAGGCATGGTCTGCATGGTCATTACAATGTGTTATTGAACAAAGCAAAGTAGAGAGGGTCATGGGAGGGAATGCTGGTGTCAAAATTAGTAAAAAGTGGAGGTATACCTAAGCCTTACCTCATGGGAATCCGAAGGTGATTCTTATTTTCCACTCTGCAGTTGGACAGACTCTGATGATATTATTATTACTACTGCTATGGCCATTTTGCAAATAGTAACAATAATGGTAAAGATATGAAAATTATGCCATTAGAGCTCTATATTATTCAAGAGTTGGTAGAATATTGTTGCCAAATAGCTTGTAATATGGTGTCACATCTTATACTCATAGCCATCCATAGAATACAGTAGAACAATCACACAGGCTTTCCAAGACTATAATCTTACAGAAGCAGATTGTCACATCTTTTTTCTATGGAGCATCTGATATTTTCACACTAACAATGTATCAGTTAACAGCTAAGTGCTTAACCCCAATGCCACCAGGGATTAAGCAAGAATCACAAAAGGCTGTACCAAGAAATAGAATAGAATATTAAAGAATAAGTGATACTTACTTAAAAAGAAGACTGAAAGGAGAATCAAATGGACAAAATGGCAAGAGCAAAACAAACAAAGAAAAAATAGTATGTTGGGTTTAAACTCTGTCATATAAATATTTAACTAAGTCAATAAAAATAAGCTAATTATTTGAAATTTAAAAGGAGATCTTCAGAATGTGTTGAGAAGTTAACAAGACTTGAGGCAGAGAAGACGGCGTCAAGAGACTGTGGGGCTGGGGACTTGGGATCAGGAGATGGCAAGGGGCTGAGGACTGTGGTGGGGGGCTGGGGTACAGGCTTACAGGGTACACCCTTGGTTGGGTGAGGATGCATGGACGGGATGGTAACTATGCCAATGAAATGATGGATGATGGAATGAATGTAAAGCTGATGTTTTCCCATGTAAACTATCACACAATTCACAATAAAACATTAAAATAAAAAAGTATACTCTTTACAAGAATTTCAATGAATATAAAAGTGCTGATCTGTTTAAAATAAAACAATGAAAAAATGTACACACTAATAATATATATTGGTGTGGCTACTTAAAATCAGATAAAATAGACTTAAAAATAAGTGGTATTTGCACATGTAAAGAGAGATAATTCAAAATGATAGCTGAGTCAATTTACCAAGAATTAATAATAATCTTAACTTTGTTTGCATCTAATAATAATTTTAAAGTGCATAAAGGGATAAACAGAAAAATCAACAATAATAGTGAAGACTTCACTTTTCTCAACTATCAATAGAAATAGACAAAAATTAAGTACACGTATGAAAACACTATTAACTAAACATTCTAACCTAACATACTTACAGAAACATGTTACTTTGTGATTTGGTACCTTTGAATCAGTTTCAACTCATAGTGACCCTATGCACAACAGAATGAAATGCTGGTCCTGTGCCATCCTCACAATTGTTGTTATGCTTGACCGCATGTTGCAGCCACTGTGTCAATCCATCTTACTGGGGATCTTCCTCTTTTGCATTGACACTCTACTTTACCAAGCTTGATGTTTTTTTCCAGGTTTGTGACCCTCTGACAACTGAAAGTATATGAAACAAAGTGTTGTCTGTCATCCAGAAACATACATTGAACAAAGAAACAGTATACATTACTTTCATGTACTAATTGTAAATTCATTTGATAAACTATATATATATATAGTGGGCATGAAATCAGCCACCATAGCTTTCAAATAATTGAAATAATATAGAGTATATTTTCTGACAGTTATAATTGTTAGCAATAAAAGCAGATATCTAACAATTCCCAAAATATTTGGAAAATACAAAATGCATTTCAAAATTATGCATCATCAAAGAAGAAAATTACAAGAGATATAAAAAAATATTTTGAACTGAATGTTAAGGACAACACAATATATCAGAATTCCTGAACGTTGCTAACACAGTGGTAAGAAGGAACTTTTATAACTTTAAGAAGTTATACAAAAAAGGAAGAAAAATCTAAACAGTAAGATTCTAGCCTAAACATTGAATAAAATGAGAGGAAAGTAAATCAAAATGAGCAGGTAGAAGGAAATTACTAACAGAGATAATCAGTGAAAACATATGTTCACAAAATATTTTTATAGGATACGTTATAGCTATTTATAATAGTTTAAAATGGTAAGTAGTTCAAATGTATAATAGCATGAGAAATAGATATAGAATTGTTGGTTTAAGCATGTAATATAATATTGCTGAATACTTTGAAAGGGAAAAAATTACTGTTAAATGTAATATGGAAAAAATTGGGGGAAAAGGGAGGACCTTGCTAGGTATGAGGTGGTAAATCATTGTTATTATTACATTTTAAATTGTGTAATTGTTCATGAATTTGAAATGTTTCATTTATTTATTAGCTATCTGAGATTTTTAGTCTATACTTTAGTAAATTTAGTTTAAGCTGCCTTAGTAGTGTAGTGGCTTATGAGCCAGGCTGATAACCAGAAGGTCAGCAGTTCAAATCTGCCAGTCAGTGCTCTGGAGAAGGATAAGGCTTTTGAGTCCCATAAAGATTTATAGTCTTGGAAACCCTAAACTGGGTCTTTAAGAGTCAAAACTGACTTGATGGTCCACCACCACCAAATTTAGTTTGATTTTTCTCTCTGTTTTTCTTACTTATTTTTTTTCATATTCTTGAGAACAATTATTTTATATGTTTTGGAACTAATACATTGTTATTCTGATATATAGTCAATGTTTTTTCTCAAATTATAGTTTGCATTTTGCTTTTTTCCTAGGGATTTTTGAAAATATACATTTTAATATAATACTTATTATTGACAAAAGGTATTATCCTACATTGACTTCTAATATAAGAACAGCTTGATTGTTATATTTTTAGTTAAACTGGCAATGATTTTTTTTCCTAAAACATAGGATGTACATATATAATATAACTTGTTGTTGTTAAATACTGTTGAGTCAGTTCCAACCCATAGCGGCTTTGTATAGGGTTTCCAAAGAGCAGCTGGTGAACTTGAACCTCCGACCTTGCGATTCAAAGTGATGTTGCAGCCCAGTGCATTAGCCTGCAACGCCACACCAAACTTAGTCATGTTTATAATGAGCTCTGTTGTTGTTAAGTGTCATATAGTCAGTTCCAGTTCATAGTGATGCTGTATAGGGCTTATGTGGAGCAGATAGTGGATTTGAACCACTAATCTTATGGTTAGCAGTCCAGTACTACACTTTGTTGTTGCTGCTCTTAAGCGCCAAGGCTTCGGTTCTGACTCACAACGACCTTGTATAGGTTTTCTGAGGAGCAGCTGGTAAGTTTGAACTACCAATCTTGGGTTAGCAGTCCAGTGCTGATCCTACAGATCCAGTGCCACACTAGGAGTTTGTTATTAAACACTTTCACATCTTTCGGTTGATATGTAAGGCTAGCTAACTCTATCACAAGTATTTTACATGTTCTATGATTTTATTCTATTGTACTGGTTTCCTTTTGTATTTGTGCATCAATTGCATGGCACTTAACAACAACAGCCTCATTAGGATACATTTTTTAAAAAGATGATTTTGAGACATGGGAAAAAAAAATGACTTTGAGGTTGAGGCTAATATCAAATATATGTCCACAAAACTCAAGCGGATATCTTCCCAAATCATAGAATTTTTGCAACAACTTTACAGAAATGTTGCCCCACATAAAACAGCAGTTTTTAAATGGGTCATACATTTTAAGGAAGGTCAGGAAGACCTCAAAGATGAAATATTAGTGGGATAACAATTTAAAGAGACAGTATAGACATAAAACCAAAGGGCCACCACTCGTCTGTCTGTCGTGCTGTGGTGGTTTGAGTTGCTGTGATTCTGAGGCCTATGCCACCGATGTTTTAAATAACCAGCAGGGTCACCCATGGAGGACAGGTTTCAGATGAGCTACAAAACAAAGACAGACTAGGAAGAAAGAGTGACAAACTACTTCC
>NW_006408537.1:19315587-19320493 GCF_000296735.1 Chrysochloris asiatica | reverse complement strand
ACAACAAACAACAACAGCAAGCTGGATGAATGAAGAAGTCACAGCTAAAATTTAGAGAATGGTTGAAGAAGATCTTAGAATTAATATTGATGCTGTAACTACAAAAGTTGGAATTTCACATGGTTTAGCATTTTCAGTTTTAAGCTAACATCTTGGCTTCAGGAAGCTTAAAAGACTGTCCATCAATTCATTAACCAAGATCAGAGCTAATGAAGATGATTTTATTAAATGAATTATAACTGGGGTGAATCTTGGATTTACTAGTATTATCCAGAGAGCAAGGTCCAATCTAAGGGGATTTGCTGAGTCTGTTGAATGCAACATTTAGACGGTCATAACGACTGTTTTCGGGGCATTATAAAGGAATAATCTTGGTAGATTTTCTCAAATGACACAGAAAAGTTACTGGATCTTATGAAGAATTTTTTAACAAGTTGAAAAACGCGTTGATGAGATTTTTTTTCCACCTGGATGGCAAGAGTTGTCCTAAGATTATTTCATTAGAAAACCACACCCCATTCATCCTACATCCCTATCGGTATCTCCACAAATTTCTTTCTGATTTTCAACTTCAAGTAACATTTAAAAGCAACATAATGTGAGTCCCTTGAGGATGCCAAAACTGCCAAGTTGACGTGGTATAATTCAAAGAGCACAGAATTATTATAGGAAGGGTTAGTGAGATGGAAACACCACCTTCAGAAGTGTGTACAAGTAGAAGAAAGATAAGGCCAGAAAAAAAAAATAGCTTTACACACTGGTATTTTTGTTTATCAAAAACGTTTATAATTTTGGAGAGATATTTTTTGGCTTATTTAGCATGGTTTATATATTTTTCCTTTATTCTAATATGGGTTGTTGTTGTTGTTATGTGCCATGGAGTCCGTTCCGACTCACAGCGACCCTATACCGGGTTTCTGAGGCTATAAATCTTTACGGGAGCAGAACGCCTCATCTTTCTCCCGCGGAGCATCTGGTAGTTTCGAACTGCTGACCCTGAGGTTTGCAACCCAGTTCATAACCACTACGTAGACATTCATATATGCTTCTAATACATCCAGGGAGTCCTTAGGCAAACTGGATAGAGAGAACATTCTACTAGTTAATGAAGAAAAATATCTGTTGCTGTTATTTGCAAACAAATTGACTCCAACTCATGGCCACCTTTAGTTTAACAGAAGGAAAAGTTCTCCAACCCTGTGCAATCTTGAAGATCGTTGTTTCTGTTCAATGTTGTGGTTACTGAGTCAGTTTGTACGATGGAGGGCTTCTCTTATTTGTGCTTACCCTTTAACTTAACCAATCATAGAATTTTTTTCTAGCTAGTCTGGTTTACTCACAATAACCTATGTAATGAGACAGAGAATATCTATAACTGAGCAATTCCATTCTTAGACTACATCCAACATGAATGTATGGATATTTGCACCCAAAAAATAATAATACTCTTAGAGCATTTTTTATTAGCCAATACATTGGAAAAGCATAACTATAGATTGGAATATTATACAATAACAAAAATAACAACAACAAAAAGACCAGACAAACAAAAAACTTTTGGTCATGGAAAAGAAAATTGGAAAAATATTAAAAATACAATAAACAGAAAATAATTAATACTGTGTATTTCCTTGTACATAAAGGTTTCAGATACAACTATGAGGTTAGAAATCCATATGCTGATTATCTTTGAGCAGGAGGGCAAACTAAATAGGGGACAGGTAGGAGGTTTCTGGGATGTTGAGAATATTTTATTTTTTACTATGGTAATTTTCATCAGCACGTTCACGGTTTGGTAAATATTAGGTAACATGAGCTATAGTTTTCTTCAGAAAGCTTATTATATATTAATTTGAAAATTATTTCAAACTTCTGAAAGTCAATTAAACAACCTAGCTACACATTTAGTCAAAAAGAGATGTTTTATGCATTTACCCCTAATCTGTAGTTTGGGAGTTGTGGCAGAGCCAGGATCATAGAAATGAGTGAAGCCAACCCATACAGCAGATGCTCTCGGGGTGCAGTTCTTCTAAACATCTTGTAGGATTAGTGGTGCCCATGCTGCTAAGACATTATCTTCAAATCACTGAATCAGTTTTAGGAATATCATAAAAGTTACAGAAATTTTTAGATATTAATAATGCATAATTATATATGTATTATACAAAAGGTGCATTTTCCGCTAGCAAATAAACATGTAGTCTTTACTTTGAAATTTAAGAATATAGTTTTGATTTATCTGAACATGTAATAATTAGTGCTTTTTTAATTTAACTAAACAAAATATTTACTTCTTCTTCCATCTCATATATCCACTGTCAGTAGTGAATCAAGGATGTATTTTTTGGTATTTATTAATTTTTAAAGATTGTTTCTTTGATAGTATTTTAGCCTTAACTATTCATTCAATTCTGTAAATCAATCAGCCTTGTAACTTCATGTTTATATGCAATGTATATAATCCATCTAGCTCTATAATAGGGTATTAACATGTTTAAATTAAAATAGTCTACTTAAACCCATTTTTATTTTCCACTCAATTTGATTTTTCAAATATGGAATTTGGTCTGTAGATTTGTTCATAGTTTCAAACAGCTGAAGTCATAAGATAAAATAACATTTCCTAAATTCAAAGGTTGCATCTCTCTATTTCCTTATTCTCTTTCTTTATATATTCAAGAAGATTTTGACATAAATACATAAATTCTGGTTTACTCATGGCAAAGCAGGATAAGCACTGGATCACAGGCTCAGTTTGAACTGCAAGGTCAGCAGTTCAAACTCACCAGCCACTTCTCAGAAACCCTACACAGGGTCACTATGAGTCGGAAACAACTCAATGGCACTTAACAACAACATGCATAATAACTTATGCGATGCCAGAGAGAATATATGTGCTCAGTTTCAGAGTTTGTCAGCAGGTTTAATATTCATTCTTTAGTTCAAATACTAGGAAAGAATGCTGCCAAGCATATTTCTCAAGTTTTATGCCCTTTTGACAAAGTTTGTGTGTCTGCTTTGGTGTGCTTCTATTGCATATTAAAAGTGAGCTTACTTTAGAAAAAAAGGCATAAGATGAATTATTCTTCTTGAACAGGCCGAGCTGTTCTAAACAGCCTACTGCTGACAGTGCTTAACTAAAGTCAACAAAGAGAAGATAAGGCTTACTGGTATTGTTTGCTGAAATATTAATACCAATTCCAGCTGTAAAAATGATAAATACTTTAATAAAGATAGCTTGTTCCTCACCAAAGTTTTCAGTACTCTTTATTCTATCCATGCAGGATTATTCCCAGCAGACAGATTTAATCTCACAAAAGATATGGGTTACTAAAATGTGGCTATTTTACAATGTCCCCAAAGCTTTTAAAATAAGCAGCAAAAGTGTGTTAGCTACATTTAACATGCTATAAAACCCTACATATCTTTTTCTAATTAGATTTTTTTTAAAGAAGTACATTCATTTTATTTAAGATACTACTTCACTTGTGTATCAGTTTTGTTTATTTGTACATAAATTGTGTGTATTTTTCAGTTTTTTTTTTTAAGTTTTTATTGTGAATTAAGTGATAGTTTACATGGGAGAACGTTAGCTTTACATTCATCCTATCATATTTTGTTTCATTAATTACAGCCCCCTCCATGCATCATCAAACAACCAAAGGGTACATTCCACAAGCCTGACCCCTGGTTGTCAGCACACAGACTCAGTTACTTTTATTTTGTTTGTTAGCTATGTTTATTTTATGTGTGTGTGTGCATGTAACACATTCACATGAGCTACAGGCACTCAGGCAGCTATGTAAATTGCAGAGATACAGTTAAATTGTTGAGCTGAACATGAATGGTAGAACCATTAGGTGTTAATTTCTTGGCAGAGAGGATCTGCACCATGTGCTATGTGTATGCTGATAATAAAAGCATTCTATAGGGCCAGTATCACTTCAACTTCATGAGCTTTTTATGTGACATGGCACATCAAATCGGCAAAGCACAGGACCATCTGGAAAGAGAACCAGTCAGGAATTTGATTTTATTTGAAAGAAAATAATGGAAGTGAATATTGGTTACAATTAAACAAAAAAGAAGAAGAAGAAGACTCCCTCACACTTGGCAACTATGTGTAATTTTTAAGTAAATAGCTAAAATGTATTATATGGAAGCAAAATTTTGAAACTCTAGAAATTTTATATTGCAAATTAGTGAAAGGAAAAATTATTACCATTACCAATATAATGAAGCATTTTTTTAAAAAAACTATAGACTGTCAGTTCACTTCATGTCAAAATGAATTCCTGATGCACTTAAAACAAAATTAATAAAATCCTGAAAAATTTGAAATATATAAAATCATTATAACAAACAATTTTTGAAGATGTGTGAGTGTTTGTGTATGATCAATCCTTTTGTACGGGTTTTATGCTACATAAACAAGATTCTGTTAAGTTATATCAGAGCATTTAAAATGACTTTTTTGTTGTTGTTATTTATTCAATAATGAATCGAGCGTGCAGCATCTGGCAAGGCACTACGGATGTTAAGACAGGCAAAATAAAGGGAGCTAAAAAGTACCAGAACTTAAAAAATGACTTGAGATGAAGTAAATGTACAAGAGTGCTTGAGATGAAGTAAATGTACAAGAACATTGTACAAGGTAAGATTGGATACATAAAGACAATGGAAATGGTTAAAGAAGGGGTATAGAAATCGCTTCACGTTTTGTTTTATTTTATTATAGAAGTTACTATCTGCAGCATGATAAATAAATTGGAAGTAATTTCTAGAAATGCAATTGTTTTCTTTGATATTTATGGGTATATCAATTTAAAGTTGAACTTGACGAGGTGGCAGAGGGTTTAAGGCTAAGCTATAGTTTTTGAATTCCACCTTCTTCAGCTCAAATCCC
>NW_006408537.1:19312920-19314868 GCF_000296735.1 Chrysochloris asiatica | reverse complement strand
ACACAGTTTAAGACACCAGGTTATACACTGAAATACTTTCTTCTTCACCTCTTCCTCCATTACTTATCCTTCTTCTGCCAAATTGATTGTATAAAAGGATATATTATTTTTCCTTGACTAATAATTGGATTATTTTTTTAAATGATCATATCTGTCTTTGATAATTTTACTTTTCTGGGTGTTTTGTTAATATTTTTGCCTGTGACATCTGTAGGAAGAATATTTCAGATTTAAGGGAGAATAAATTCAATGGGGCTGAGGTAGGGAAGAGCATGAAATTATCAAGGACTTTGGTATAGATTATTTTTTCTATTTTATTCTACAGATCAAAAAAGAATTAATATGAATTTTTATTCTATTCAATATTTTTCAATTGAATGGCATTGCTTTGTTTCATTTTCAATGCAGTAGTCTACTTTTATAAAAATAACAGTTTTCCTACTAATTCCCAATAATAATTTAAATAACTAAGAAATGAAATAAAAACAAAAATAAATAGATAAATACAAAAACAAAGGAAAAATAAAGCAAAACAAAATGAAAACAATTTAAAATAATATAGCTCAATATATATGCTCTTAAAAGTATATAAACATGTTGTTATTAGTTGCCATTGACCCTGACTCGTGGTATCCCATGTACAACAGAACACAGCACTGGTTGGACATGTTTCAACTTTAAGAGTTGGTATGTTTAAGTCCACTGTTTTGGCCAGTATACATTTTGAGTGTCTTTCAACTAACTCAGACAATAAACTCTTTTCATCCAGAGAGTTTCCATTGACTAGCTTTTGGAAGTAAAACATCAGACACTTTTTTTTTTAAGTCTCTCTTAGTCTGAAGCTCCTCTGAAAACTGTCCACAATGGATGACTCCATTGTTATTTGAAATACCAGTGGGATAGTTTCTGGAATCATAGCAACACTCAAGCTACAGTATGACAAACTGGCAGACAGGCAGTGGAAATGAAAACACATTAGCAAATGTATTAACTTGTTTTAAAAAATGGTATCATATCAAATGATAACATATGAGAGAAATTCAAAAAGTTTGTGGAGAACGTCCGCTATCTTTTAATTTAATTTTCCCATAGATTTTTTGAAGTCTCTTCACATATCAGACTTCAATCCTCAAGAGTTTTAGCATATTAGTTATACTGATTTACAATAATCAAACTATAAATGCCACACAAATTATAACCAGATAACCAAATAAGTTAAATATTTTCTGCTACTAACAATGACAGTTAGCATTATTGTAAATACACCTATTTGCATCACGATACCACCACTAGTCTGTCAGATTGTTGTATTGAGGTGACTTGTGTATTGCTGTGATACTGAATGCTATGCCATCAGTATTTTAAATACCAGCAAGGTCATCTATTGTGGATAGGTTTTAGTGCAGCTTCCAAACTAACACAGTTTAGGAAGCAGGAGAGGTGGACCAATTTTGAATGTTTAGCCACAGAAAATCTTATGGATAGCAGTAGAACACTGTCAGATACAGTGCTATAAGATGAGTCCCTCAGGTTGGAAGGCCCTTAAAATATGATTGAGGAAGAGCGTCCATCTCAAAGTAGAGTTAACCACAATTACATGAATGGAATAAAACTTTCAGGACCTTCATTTGCTGATGGTCCTAAAACTAAAAACGAGGAGGAACAGGTTCATATTAATAATCAAAGCATGGAATATACAAAGTATGAATCTAGGAAAATTGAAAGCTGTCAGAAGTGAAAAGGAGCACATAAAGATTGGCGTCCTAGGCATTGTTGTTGTTGTTGTTGTTAGGTGCCATCGAGTTGGGAACAACCCATAGCAACCCTATGCACAGTAGAAGGAAACACTGCCTGATTCTGGGCCAATCTCACTATTGTTGCCACACTTGAGTCCATCGATGCTGCCACTTGGCTAATCCATCTCATAGGGGGGTCTTCCTCTTTCTCT
>NW_006408537.1:19310620-19311895 GCF_000296735.1 Chrysochloris asiatica | reverse complement strand
AATAGGCAGTTAGAGGAGAACAAACAAGATGGAGGATTGGGTAGAAGTGCAGTGAGGAGCTCCATCAGCAACAACACAGAATACTGGACCATGCAGGCTCAGGGGATGGTGCCAGAATTCTGAACCACATATAAAGGAATATTTAGAAGGTTGGAAGACTTATAGCTAGGGGAATTTGTAGCAGAAGCAAGAAATCCATTGCTTTCTAATTCAAGATGCTCAGCTGCTCCCAGAGCCGCCATATTGGGAGAGACCAAGAGGGGCAAGGATCAGAGCAGCCACGGATGCCTGACAGAACTACAAAGATAAAGGTGTGGACATTCTTTTTTTTTGTACCTGTTCATTGGTCTCTTGCTGTCTACACACCTCCATTCTGGTGACTAGAGGGGGTGTCTGAGCTAGTGGACACCCCACCCCCACCCCCGGAGTTTCTACTACGCATGCACACAGATCTCCTTGAAATTTAAAGGGACAGTTTCCACTTAAAACCAAACAGCCACAGCTGGCCTTGAAATGATTATAACTAGAAAAAAGGTCTGAATGGGGATTGTGGAGCAGGACAGGCAGACTAAAAAAGACATAGACCGAAAATTAAATCTTGAGTTACATCACAACAACCAACAGTGGCATCTTGAAATTTCTCAGGAAGAAGAGAGAAAAGGGAAGCCCATTTCTTAATCACATCTACATGGAGGCAATCAGAAAGCATAAAAAATATCAAAATACACAACCATCTAAGTATTAAGGCCACAGATAACTCTGGAATATTCCCAAAAAACAGAAGCAGATGATCAGCACATGTCCAGAAACGAGATAAAGTGACTGAGGCAAATGAACTGGAAGTAGGCCTATACTCCATACTGAAAGATGGGCAGGCTTTGGAAATGCCTAAGAAGGAATTCAGAAAAATGATTACAAAATGTATCAAAACACTATACAATGGAGTTGAGAAAAATAAGGAAGAAGTCAGGAAAGCACTATAGAACAATCAAATAAAATAGATATTGGAAACAATTAAAAATCTACAGAAAGATGTCCAAACGATTAATAATAGAATATCAGAAATGGACAATCACTGAAAGGGCAAAGGAGTAGAATTGAAGAGCTAGAAGCCAGAACTAGTGAGCTAGAAGATAAATCTCTCAACACTACTAAGATAGAAGAACAAACACAAAAAAGGATTAAAAAAATCTGAAGAAGGCCTATGATTCATGCTGGACAACATGAAGAGGAATAACTTAACAATTATTGGCATTCTGGAGCAGGAAGAATCAC
>NW_006408537.1:19306898-19308715 GCF_000296735.1 Chrysochloris asiatica | reverse complement strand
ATCAAGTATCAATGCTATACGCTCTGTGCACAGGGTAGATAGAGTTGGGCAACTTAGACATTGGCTACCTAAAATGAGGGGGTGATAAAAGGCACGAAGTGACTGGCTTACAAGGTTTCAAAAGGGAGGTTAGTTTAAGAGTATAGGGGAAAAGAAAGAGTCCCAACTGAATAATTTTCTTCTTGTCTAGATGGGTTTGGTAAAAAGAGATAGGTATAAGATTCATATGATTCAGTAGTGAATAATTGTTACCATGACTAAATGTGACTGTCACAATTGTAAAGGTAGAAGTTTTGTAACAAAAACAGGAGAGTGGTTAATATTACAGTGCAGAAACAGAGGACCCACCCTAGGACCATCAAGGGAAAAGAGCACAAGCAGAATGTGGGACCCTATCCAGAGAAGCAGCAACACCAGAGAGGGAGGCAGAGATGGGGGCATGGAGAGGGGGAGCAGCCGAGGACTCTAGATTCATGGGAAGTGAGGGACTAAAAGCTGGTGGCCAGGAGGCAGACTTGCAGAATGTGCCTTTTGGAGATGTAAATTATTATTTATGCCTGGGGGGGGAGGGAGGGGAAAGAAAGAGGCAGTTAGAACAGAACAAGGAGATCCTCAATGGTTTAAAATCAGGAAAAGTGTATGCCAGGGTTGTATCCTTTCACCTTACTTGTTCAATCTGTAAACTGAGCAAATAATCTGAAAAATTGGATTACATTTGAAAAAATGTGGCATCAGTATTGGAGGAAGAATCATTAAAAACCTGTAATATCCAGATGATAAAACCCTGCTTACTGGAAGTGAAGAGGATTTAAAATATTTACTAATGAAGATCAAAGAATACTGCCTTCTGTATAGATATAGAGAGCACCTTAATGTAAAGGAAACAAAGATCCTTACAACTGTACCAATAAATAACATCCTGATAAATGAAGAAAAGATTGAAGTTGTCAAAGACTTCATTTTGTTTGGATCCACAGTCAACATTCATGGAAACAACAATTGAGAAATCAAATAACATATTTATTACATTAGACAAATCTGTTGCAAAGTCCTCCTTAAAATAAATATTAAAGAGCAAACATATCAGTTTGAAGACTAAAGTGTGCCTGACTCAAGCCATGGTAGTGTCAGTTAGCTCATATTAATGTGATAGTAAGACAATGAATAAGAAAGATAATAGAAATATCAATGCATTTGAATTATGATATTGGAGAAGAATATTAAAAGTACCATGGAGTGACAGAAGAAGAAATAAATATGTGTTGAAAGAAGTAAAGCTGGAATGCTCCTTAGAAGTCAGGATTGTGAGATATAGTCTCTCATATTCAGAATATATTATCAGGAGGGACCTGTTCCCGGAGAACGACATCATGCTTGGTTTATTGAAGTGTCAGAGAAAAAGAGGAAGCTAGATCGACATACTGGCAGTAGCAATGGGCTCAAATGTGAGGATGGTAGAGGACTGGGTAATGTGTTGTTCTGTTGTGCTTAGGCTCATTATGAGTTGTAACCAACTCAATGCCACCTAACAACAACAAAATGTCCTGATATTTGTTTTCCATTTGTGTAATTTATAATGTGTTGAATTTGCTGCACATATAAGGCAGAATCTTAATTGTACCTTCTTTTTAAAAATCATTTCTTTTAGATCTTGGTGAGAACCCTTTTCAGATACTTTATTCTTTGTAATCAACCTATGCTGATTTTTATAGGGAGGGCCTCACTAAAAGGTGATGTTTGATTTGACACAAAAATGATGGGATTAGATCAATTCTGAGATATGTGCTCATAGTTTTAGGCAGAAGTAACAATAAATG
>NW_006408537.1:19297818-19305498 GCF_000296735.1 Chrysochloris asiatica | reverse complement strand
CACCCATGGTGGACAGGTTTCAGATGAGCTACAAAACAAAGACAGACTAGGAAGAAAGAGTGACAAACTACTTCCGAATCGCTAGTCACTGAAAACTCGATGAATAGCAGAGAAATATTCCTGCAGTAGTCAATTTAAAACCCCATTTTTTCTCAAGAGAGTTTAAAAGTTTCTTTATCTTATTCTAAATATGCTATTAATTACTTATGAAATGTTTTAAACAGACTTTTGGGGCCTTTTTTCCCTTTTAAGAGATAAATAAGGCAAAATTGTTTATAATGCAAATATTTGTAATGCACAGTTGAACCATTTTCAGAACATTTATGGCATAATTTTCTGTGTGGCAATGAAATGTTGACAAATTTATGTAAGTATTTTTTTTTTTTTTTTTAATGCTTGCACCTGATAATGACAAACATTTGAAGTGTCCCTGCTTCATCCATCTTCCTGACTTCCTGGATTGATAATCACTAGCAGAGTCTTACTCACTCAAAAAAAGAGTAAAAATAAAGAATGCTTCCCAAAGCTTAAGGATTCCAAGAAAGTAATGGATTATTACTATAATTTTATTGAATCTTCTTCTTACAGGAAACATAATTTTATTAGTTCATTCCATTTGGTTCAATTAAAAAATAAAGGATCATGTGACTGGTATGATGCTGTAGGATAAACATTGATTCAAGGTTTATTTGAACTGCAAGATCAAAGGTTTAAACTCAACAGCTGCTCCTAGGAAAACCTTTATAGGGTCACCATGAGTCAGACTAACTCAATGACACTTAATTACAACAACAAAGATAATATAGGAGTCCTGGTGTTGAGCTGTAGAGTAAGCATAGGACAGCTAACTGCAATGCGAGTGGATCAAACCCACCAGTGTCTCCCCAGAAACCCTATATAGGGTCGCTATGAGTCTAGAACAACAACAGGCTATATAAATTCTCCTCCGGCATATTGTTGTTAAGTGCTGTCAAGGCTGCTCCAACTCAAAGTGACCCTGCATAGCGTTTCCGAATGAGCTCTGGTAGCGTAGTAATTGAGTTAGACTGCTAATCTCAAGGTCAGCAGTTCGAAATTACTAGCTGTTCTTCAGGAGAAAGATGAGGCTTTCTTCTCCTGTAAAGATTTACAGCCTCAGGAATCCTATGAGTTGAACCTTCTCCACAGCAAACCACCATCACCACCACCATAGTGTTTCTGAGGATCAATATTATGGACCAGTGCTTTATTCCTTGGGTTCACACCAGGACTCCTTTCCAGTATTTTAAGGGTAATGGGGGGGAAAAAAGGACCCAGAGAAATCACAAGACCAAAGCAAGCTGCAGAGCACATTAGTGTTAGAAGGTAGATCCTTTGTTTTTCTGGGAATGTTCTTTCATGGATATATTAAAAGGTAGAACTTGAAAGTTTTTGTTCTGTTTATGACTTAAAGCACAGTGGGGACATGAGAACAAGTATGTACCAAAACCAACTGGCTCGTATAGACTACAAAAATACATTTTTTTTTCAGTTTTCCTCCAGCAATTTAAACAATTAAAATTCTATTTTGAGATCTGTCAATTGTGTCATCTAACAGTTCATCTTGTCTCTTAGCCCTTCGATTTTCCAACCAATCAGGTTTATGCTAATAAATTCTTTCCTTCTTACATTAGTTTGTCACAGATTGTAAATCTCTTGTACCAATATAAAATAATTGAATTCATCAATTTTAAAATAGATTAGAGTCATTTTAGTCATTCTGACCTGGAAATAATTCCTAATTGCCAGATAATTGGTATAACTGATGATCTCTTATCAAGAAAAGAAAATGCTCTATGAGTTATAATACTTAAGGTTCAAATCATTTCAATCAAACTACTTAATATATTGATATTAATTAATGAATACATGAAATGCTAAATTGATATAATCACAAGAAACTTCACAAGATATTAATAAATATTGTTGTTGTTGAGTGCTGTCAAGTCGATTCCAACCCATAGTAACCCTGTATAGGGTTTCAGAGGAGCAGCTGTGACCTTGAACCACTGACCTTGCAGTTCAAATGGCTTTGCAGTCTGGTGCATTGACTCACAGTGCCACACCAGGACTCCACTACTTAGATATAGTAAGGCATATTTGTTACTCAAATTTTAGAGTCATTCAAAAAAATAACTAAGAGATAGAATAAGAAATGATGGTGGAAAATGAACATTATAATCACACACACAGAGAATTGCTTTGTTAGTAGAATTTTGCTCAATTAGCTTCAAGTGTTAAGAAGTTTTTCAAATGATGGTATTTACTTTTATTATGTATTCAAATTTTCACTGCATTTTAAGATATACTGCATTGCTATTGTTATTATTGTTAAGTACCATCACGTAAATTCTGAATCACCACCTTTTATATAGAGAGTTCAAGGAAGGACTATTGGTTTTGAACTACTGACATTGTGGTTAGCAGTACAGTACTTATCGTAAAGAACCACACTAGTAGTATTCTATCTATCTATATCTATCTAGATGTTGTTGTTGTTATGTGCCGTGGAGTCGGTTCCAACTCATAGTGACCCTGCATAGGGTTTCTGAGGCTGTAAATCCTTATGGGAGCAGAAAGCCTTATACTTTTCCTGCGGAACAGCTGGTAGTTTTGAACTGCTGAACTTGTGGCTCGCAGCCCAATTCATAACCATTACGCTGCCAGAGCTCCTTATCTAGATAGATAGAGATAAATAGATAGATAGTATATACAGATATACTATCCATTTATCTTTATCTATCTATCTATCTATCTATCTATCTATCTATCTATCTATCTATCTATCTATCTATCTATCTATTTATTTATCTATGCTTTGTTATTGTTAGATGCCCTTGAGTCAGTTCTGACTCATAGCAACCTTATACAGAGTTTCCAAGAAGTGGCTGGTAAGTTTGAACTGCCAACCTTGCAGTTCAAACAGACCTTGAAAATGACGCAGGACTGATATGACTTGGTTATATTTCATTCTGTTATACATAAGTTTATCATGAATGGAAGCTGACTTAATTGCAACTAACAGCAACAATAAAAAACTTAAACTATGTGTGTGTATAATTGTTCTAATATTGTAATTTTTAAAATTGCATCCTGAGAATCCAACAGGAAGAAAAATTCAATGAGAACAAAAATTGATTTCTATGCATACTTGGGGTGCCTACAATTTCAGTATAGACTTTCACATGTCAGGATTAAGTATATAGTTTGGAAAGTGTTCACTTCTCTCAGTTTCTGAGGGGGAGAAAGCAGTACATAGACCTCATTTACCATGTCTGTCACATATAGTCCATTTCCTCTCTTTCCACAAAAACTTTTCAAATTGAAATTGAATGAAATATTAAATAACTAATTTATGAGGAAAATAGTAAGGGACAGTGTGTCAGTTGGACAGACAAATTATTCACCATAGCTTCAGGTTCATGTGCCTTTTTAGACTGTGTTGGGAAAGAGCAGACAGAGTTAGGGGGAAAATGTGTGAATGTAATATCAGCAAAGTCAATAGTAGAGGGTTTAAAACAAATCAAAAAGGTAACCAACTATGTCTATTGAATTTATTAATACACTGTCTGCTTTACCATCACATATTCATGTGACAAATATTTAGCAAATATTACCTAATGTTAGGCACTCTTCTGAATTTTGTGGAAAACTATTAAGAAACGAAGATAAAAATCATTGCTTTTATGCAGGTTGTATGTTGTGAAGTAAAACTGCCAGAAGATAAACAGGTAGATAGCTCTTGGTTTGGGGAATCATCCACCAGAAGGTTTGACTTGCCTGGCAGCATGGTTCCTAGTTGTTGTTGTTAAATGCCGTTGAGTCAGTACTGACAAATAGCAATTCTATATAGGGTTTCTGAGGAGTGGCTGGTGAGCTTGAATTGTCGACCTTGCAGTTCAAAGTGACATTGCAGTCCAGTGCATTAACCCACAGCATCACAAGAGGAAGGTGAAAATATAAGTTCATTGTTGTTGTTATTAGTTGCACTCTTTACAGAAGCAAATCAGCAGAGATCTCTTTTGTAGTGCCATTGAGTAGGTGTGGACCACCTACCTTTTAAACATCAACTATTAGTTGGTATCAGCATAAGCCATTTGAGCCACCAAGGGAAATTTGGGGAACTTAAATCAGAACTAAAAAGTTTATATTTTATTCTATCTCTTCAGTTGGCCAGGTAGCTGTCTTCCAAATGTCTTGTCATAGATGAGTAATTGCCTCCAGTGCTGAATCACTTTGTTAAAAGTTTTCATTTTTTATTCTATCAATTCCCTTAGCCTTGTTCTATGCCTATGATTTTAGTGCACCTTGTATGTCTTCCTTCAATACCATTGGCTCTTGATAATATGCTACCTCTTGAAATGGTTGAACATGCATCATTTGGCTGTATGCATCATTAAATACTTTGCAAAAACAATATTTCAACATTGCAATTCAAAGTCTGAATTTTTTCTTCAGTTCGTTCAGCTTGAGAAATGCTATCTATGTGCATTCTTCACTTTCTGTTTTCTAACTGCAGGTTTGTGCATATTTAATAACAGTACTTGAATATGTCTTCTTTGTTCAGCTCTTTGACTTCCTTTTTACTTCCATTTGCTTTGGAGTTTCTATGCAGGAAAGCAAGGTTCAGAGCCTCTTCTGACATCCATTTTGATCTTCTTCTTTCTTGTCTTCTTAATGGCCTGTTTCTTTCTTCCTGTATGATGTTCTTGATGTAATACCACAACTTTCTTGGTCTTCAATCCATTGGTGTCTAATGCATCAAATCTGTTTGTGAGATGATTTCTGAATTCAGGTGGGATATGTTCAAGGTCCTATTTTGGCTCTAGTGGACTTATTTTAATTTTCTTCAGCTTCAGCGTGAACTTGCATATGAGTTACTGACAGTCTGTTCCAGTCTGACCATGGCCTTGTTTTGGCTGATGGTGTGGAGCTTTTTCACCATCTCTTCCCACAGATGTAGGCAATTTATTTTCTGTGTATTCCATCTGGTGAGGTCCATGTGTATAGTCATCTTTTGTAATGTATTTGCTTTAAAAATGTATTTGCAATGAATAAGTCATTCATCTTACAATTCTATAATGCAACCTCCAGGACCATTTCTATCACAAAAGTCGTATTTTCAAACTATTGATCCTTCATCTTTGTCTCCAACCTTTGTATTCCAATCATCAGTAATTATGAATATATCTTGATTCCCTGGTTGATCAATTTCTGATGGAAGAGATTGATAGAATTCTTCAATTTCATCATTACTGACTTTAGTAGTTTGTTGGTAAATTTGAATGATAGTGGTATTAGCTAGTTTTCCTTGTAGGCTTATGGGTATTATTCTATCATTTAAGTGTTGTTGAGTTGGTTCTGACCTATTGAGACCCTGTATATGGTTTCCAAAAGAGCTGACCTTTCGGTTTAAACCAACTTTGTAATTCAAGGCATCAACCCACAGCAACACACAAGGAATCCTATCACAGACAATATTATACTTCAAGATATACCTTGAGATGTAATTCTTTATAATGACTATGACAGCATTCCTCTGCAATTTGTCATTATCAGCATAGTAAATCACACCATTTTCAGATTCACAATGGCCAATGCCCAGCCATTTCAGCTCACTAATGCCTAGAATATTGATCTTTAAGTGTTTCATTTCATGTTTGACAACTTTCAGTTTTCCTAGATTCATACTTCCTACATTCCATTTTCCTATTGTTAATTGATGTTTACAATTGTTTTTCCTTATTTTGAGCTGTGTATGACCAGCAGATGAAGAACCCTAAAATTTTACTCCCTTTACATTTTCAACATCAACTCTACTTTGAAAAGGAAGTTCTTCCCCAATCATATTTTGAGGGGTTCACTTTCTAGCACTATGTCTGAAAATATTCTGTTACTATTCAGTGGCTAAACATGCAGAGATAATCTACTTTTATTTCTTCCTTGTCTATTTTAGACTGGAAACTCAGCTGAAACCTGTCCATCATGGATGTATACCCTGCTGGTATTTAAGGTACTGGTAGCATAGCTTCCAGCATCACAGCAACATGCAAGTCACCACAGTAAGACACACTGACAGATGCTTGGTGATACATGATGATAGTAAATGCTGTATTTACTTCTCCAGGGATTGGCTCATCCAAATAAGGTGTCCTAAGTATGAGACACGATTTTGCCATACTGATTTCTAAGGAGCATTCTTTTTGCATTTCTTCCAAGATAGATGTTTTTGTTCTCTGGCAGTCAGTCCATGGTGCTTCCAATACTTTTCACTAACATTATAATTGAAATACATTGATTCTTCTACCATCTTCCTTATCTATTATCCAAATTTCACATGCATATGAGACAATTGAAAATACCATGGCTTAGGTCAGGTGAGCTTTAGTCCTCAAACTGACATTTTTGCTCTTTAGCACTTTAAAAAAGTCTTTTGCAACAGATTTCTCTAATGTTTAATTACTTGACATTGCTTCCATTAACTTTATGCAACGATTTTTTTCTCAGTTTATCCTGATATTATTTACTGATCCAAGTTGTGAGTATTTTCACTTTCTTTATATTGAGGTGCAATGTATACTTAAGCCTGTAGTAGTTTATCCTCATCAGCAAGTACTCCAAGCCATCTTCACTTCCAGCAAACAAGGTTGCATCATCATCTGCATTTCTCAAGTTGTCAGTATGTCTTCCTCCAATCCTGATGCCATGTATTTCATATTATCCAGCTTCTTGGATCATTTGCTCCTCATAGAGACTGAATAAATATAGTGAAAGCTTACAACCTTGGTGCACACATTTTTAATTTAAAACATTGCTGTGCTCCAAAGACTGTCTCTTGGTCTATGGACAGTTCCCACAATCAGAGTTCTGGTATACTCTTTCTTGCTAATGTTATTCACCATTTGCTATGATTCTCACAGCCAGAAGTCTTTGATTAGTCAAAAAGCACAAGTAAATATCCTTCTGATATTCTCTGCTTTCAGCTAAGATTCATCTCATATCAGCAATGATAATGCTTATCCAATGTCCTCTTCTGAATCCAAACTGAATTTACTGCTGAAAAAAATTTTAAATTATCTTAAGCAAAATTCTGCTTGAATATTATATTAGTGGTATTATTCAATGATTTCTGCATTGTTGTTTCATCTTTCTTTAGAATGGGCACAAACATGAATAGCTTACAATCAGTTTTTCCAGGTAACTACCCATAAAATTTCTTGGCATAGATCAGTGAGTACCTCCAGCACTACACCAGTTTGTTGAAACACTTCAATTTGTATTCTGCCAATTCCTGGAGAATTGTATTTCATCAGTGCCATCAGTTTTTGATCATATGATACCTTTTGAAATGGTTGAACATCGACCAATTCTGTTTTGTACATTGACTCTATGTATTCCTTCCATTTTCTTTTCAGTATCCTGTGTCATTCAATATTTTCCCCATAGAATCAATCCCTCAATATTGCAGATTGAGACTTGACATTTTTCTTTAGCACTTTTTACCTTGAAAAATGCTAAATCTGTTCTTTCTTTTTGGTTTTCTTGCTCCTGCTCTTATGTTTATTTCATTATAATACTTTGTGTTCTCAAGCTCCCTTAAATGTTCTGTTCAGCTTTACTTCCTCATTTCTTTCGTTCACTTCAGCTTCTCTATTCTCAAGA
>NW_006408537.1:19294751-19297508 GCF_000296735.1 Chrysochloris asiatica | reverse complement strand
CCACCACCATACTCAAGGTCATATCAAGGTTTTTGTTGAGTTGTTTAAATTTTCTTCAGCTTCAGCCCAAATTTGTAGGTAAGTACTTAATGTTCTGCTCTATAGTCAGCCCCTGGCCTTGCTTTGGATAATTATATTAATCTTCTCCATCATCTCTTCTACAGATATATTCAATTTGATTCCTGTGTATGTCATCTTGTGAGATCCATGTGTATAGTTACTGATTATGTTTTGCAAAGAACAATTTTGCAAAATTCTACCATGGGTTAGCCAGCATAATTTCTATCACCAAGGTCATATTTTTCAACAACTGATGCTTCATCTTTGTTTCCAAATTCCACATTCTAATTACCAGTAATTATCAATGCATCTTGATTGCATGTTTGATCAATTTCAGACTGAATAGATTGATAGAATTCTTAAATGTCATCATCTTTTGCTTTAGTGCTTGGTGGCCAAATTTGAATAATAGTTATTTTAACTGATTTCCCTTATAGGTTTATGGATATTATCTTATCACAGACAGCATGGTAATTCAGCATAGTTCTTGAGATGCTCTTTGTTTATGATGAATGTGATGCAGTACCTCTTCAATGTGTTGTTCTGGTGTAGTAAACTATATGATTGTCAGGTACACAATGCCCAATACCTGTCCATTTCAGATCATCAATGCCAAGGATATCAATCTTTATGCATTCTACTTCAAATTTTCTTAGATTCATATTTTGTATATTCCATTTTGGGAATACTTATGAATGGTTGTTCTGGAGTTTCAATCACACCAAATTTATTAATCTTGAAAATGTCCTACATAAACCTTAGGCTGTATTCAGATTTTTAAAAATTATTTTTACTGATTGTTCCTCTTAAAAATAAATGTTGAGAGATTTGTCTTCAAGTTCACTATATTGGCCTTTCATTGATTCAATTCTTCTTTTCCCTTTTCATGTATTACCTATTTCTGGTGTGGCACTGTAAGATAAACACATGACTGCAAGATCAGTTTGAACCACAGAGTCAGAAGTTCAAACTCACCAGTCTCTCATCAGAAATGCTTTACTGAGTTGCTGTGACTTTGAACTGACGCCACAGCACTTAACAACAACAACATGTGTTTCTGAAGTCTTAGTATTAATCTTCTGGCTTTGTAATAGCTTTTTTTGGTATGAGTTCTAATTTTTCATTTGTTTTGTCAGCTTTTTCTTGTGTTTTCCTAAATTATTCTAAAGGTGTTTTTGTGCTCTCCTTGCTTTCATTTGTTTTCCTCTCAAACCATTGAAGGTACCTTATTGTATTCTTTTAAATTACTTTTTAAGTAGTTCTGATACCATGTCTGATATATTATTTTCTGACTCTTTATTTTGATTACTTATTTGAGGCACTGTATCTTGTTTCTTACTGTAAGCTGAAATTGTTTCCTCATAGATTGTGGTATAATTGTATTCCTATTCAATTGATAATTTTATGTAGATGTGCTCTCAGGCACTCACCACCTATCTCCTGGTAAACATGGTGGAGACCAAAAGTGTGAACACAATTCTCTCTTTAGTGTTTCTGCAGTGCAGTTCAGGGTGAGTTCAAGCCCTCCAGAAGGAGGGGTGGCTCTCCTGGAGCCTGACCCAAGGTATAGCCAGGGCTGCACAGGACACAATGCAACTAATCACTGAGTTGGCAATGAAAAGACTGGCCACACCCCTGGATATCAGGAGGACAAGAGAAAACTGCTTCATCCTTGCACCCAATCATATATCTTGTCCTATGCCTGCTGGCCACTGTATCAGTATCTGTTTGCAAGAGCTTAAAAAGACTTGAGTGCTCCATGCCAGTGGACAGTCTGCCTGTTTTCCTTCTCTCTCTCTCCTCCAGGTCAGCTTCCTCTTCTAGACATCACTAAATTCACCTCTCTGTTCCATTTGCTGAAGGTTAGATTTCTAGTATCTCCCTCTGTGCCTATTTCACTTGGTCTTCAATGTCTGCTATAAAAGGTATGCTTAGTGAGTTGGCCTACTCTGTCATCTTGCCCTGGTGCCTCTATCCCTAATTTTTTTTTTTTTTTAAATGACAGATGTCATGTGCAAAAATATGAAAAACTATGAACAAAATTCAGGATTCTCTATGAGAAACAATCTTGTTATTACACATTTCAAGGATATTATAGCATAGTGAATTTGCCACTGTCAAACGTTGTTGTTGTTAGGTGCCATCAAATTGGTACTGACTCATAGCGACCCTATGCACAATGGAACGAAACACTGCCCCGTCTTGGGCCAACCTCAGTATTGTTGCCACACTTGAGCCCATGGATGCCATCACTTTGCCAGTGCATCTCACTGGGGGTCTTCTTCTTTTTCTCTGACCCTCCACCTTACCTAACTTGATATCCTTCTCCAGCAACTGGTCCCTCTTGACAAAATGTCTGAAGTATGAGAGACAAACTTTGGCCACACTGGCCTTCAAGGAGCACTATGGCTCCACTTCTTCCAACACAGATCTATTTGTTCTTTTGACAGCCCAGGACACTTTCAATATTCTCCTACAACTCCACAACTCAAAAGCATCAATTCTTTTACAGTCTTCTTTATTCACTGTCCAGCTTTCACATGCATATGAGATTATTGAAAATACCATGGCTTGGGTCAGGTACACCTTAGTCTTCAAGTTGACATGTTTGCTCTTCAACACTTTAAAAAGTTCTTGTACAGCAGATGTGCCTAATGTAATATGTTGTTTGATTTCTTGATTGCTGCTTCCATGAGC
>NW_006408537.1:19292243-19293890 GCF_000296735.1 Chrysochloris asiatica | reverse complement strand
TTCAATTTTTATTCCATCAGTTCCTGGTGCCTTGTTCTTTGCCAATTCCTTCAATGCAGCTTGGACTTTCTCCTTCAGTATCATTTGCTCTTTCTCATATGCTACTTCTTTAAATGGTTGACTATCAACCATTTCCTTTTGGTACAGTGATTCTCTGTGTAGTCCTTCCATCTTCTTTTGAAACATTACCAACTCAGAAATACAACTATTCTAGAAGACCAAGAAGGAAATAATCTATTAAAGTTAGAGTATGTTGTTGAAGCTCTTGAGAGTGGTGAATAAAGCCAAAATGTTTACCAAAATCAATGGACAAAGAAAATTTAACTACAATGTATTTGGAACACTCAAAATTGGAATACATTATTTTGCCTCTTAGATATATCTCATGACAAACTAACTTTTAAAGATACATTCACAAAGTGAGTATGAAATCAGAACAGAAATGCATTCAACTCATTTACTCAATTATTCTAGGAACAGAGCTACAATCTAGTTACGGGCTTAAAAAATGTAGATGTTTTAGATTGATGTGATTTTGGTAGCTATCTCTATAGTGGAAAATGACTTGCTAATGATTCCAAAATAAATTTAGCCCATTGAACAAGGTGCCTCACTAATGTAAATACTTTAGGTGTGACTTTACATGAAATACATAAAGATTTATATAAAATAGTCTCATTTTTATATGATCCTGAAACTGATTAATCTGTCTTGTGATTCACACATTCCAGTTTTTCTTTAAGTGCACAATACTTTCAACAAAGAAAAAAATAAATGCCTTCTTTCTTTAAAGAAATTTATGTTTTAGAAATTGATAAATGCATACATGCGAGACAGAGAGGAAATTATTTTGATTAAACAAGGAGACCTTCAACCAGATGGATTGACACAGTGCCTATAACATTGGACTCAAACCTAACTACTGAACACGGTACAGGACAGGGCAGCATTTACTTCTGTTGTATGGAGGATTGCTCTGAGTTGGAGCCAACTCAACAGCACCTAACAACAACAAACAAGGCAATAAGGTTCTTTGATAAGTGGCATTCTAAAATTGCATAAAATTCACATAACATTAATTTCTAGATAAAAGTACAAATAAATAGTTATTTGTAATGGTGTAAATTAAAATGTATGAAGTGTATGTGGGATATCAGAATGTTGTATTTAGTTTCCATTTATTATGGAAAGACAACATGGGGATGTGGAATCTTAAACATTTACGATGTTTGATATTCCAATATTTGTAGTATTATTAGGTTCGAATTAAATGATTCCTGTGACCATGCATAGGGTTTTGAGTTAACAAAATAATTTATCCTCTGTCTTTTAAAGAACAGTTCCATCCCAATGTTCCCATATAAAATATACTTGTTTCAGTAATACTTTTATATGAAAGTTGCTGCACAGATGATCACCCATCTCCCTCAGAGTCAATTATTTTTAAATTTTCAATCTAGGCTTAGGCCTAGTGACTGCACCAAAGGGATTTTCAATAGGGTTTGTAATGACTTGCTACTTCTGCTGAGGTTTCTCAGGCAACTTTGATTCTGCTAGATCTATTGTTGCATTTGATTTTATAGATCACTAAGGACTGAACAACCATTTCTATCACCATGTGAAATTTTGAATTCTAATCTAGCTTGC
>NW_006408537.1:19208378-19291577 GCF_000296735.1 Chrysochloris asiatica | reverse complement strand
TACACTACCCTATAATTCCACACTTATCTATTTCTCATGATATCTGTATTGGTTTTTCTAATTGCACTTCTCAGTCCAAACATTCTTTGTGGGCAACTAAAACAGCAGTTCAACTTTTTGTTTTTTGTTGCTAAATGCTATCCATGTGCTTCCAATTCATAGCGATGTTGTGTTGTTGTTAGGTGTCATCAAGTTGGCGACAACTCATAGCAACATTATGCACAACATAACTAAACACTGTCCAGTCCTGCACCAACCTCACAATTGTTGTTAATTTGAGCCCGTCACTGCTACCACTGTGCCAATCCATCTCATTGGGGGTCTTCCTCTTTTTCTTCAACCCTTCATTTAACCAAACTCGATGTTCTTCTCCAGGGGCTGGTCCTTCCTGACAATATTTCTGAAGTATGAAAGATAAAGTCTGGCCATCCTGTCCTTCCTCCAACACAGATTGGTTTGTTCTTTTAGCAATCTATGGTACTTTCAATATTCTCCTACAATACCATAAGTCAAATGCATCAGTTCTTCTACAATCTTCCTTATTCACTGTCCAACTTTCATATGCATATGAGTTATTGAAAATATCATGGCTTTGTTCAGGTGCACCTAACTCCTCAAACTGATTTCTTTGCTCTTAAGCATTTTAAGGAATTCTTGTGTAGCGTATTTCTTATCAGTTCTATTAGGTATAAATTACTGCATCATTTTATGAATTTAGAATTGAAGTTTGAAATAATTTTCTCTTATCTTTCAAAGATTGAACTAATATTTGAGCCATTTTCTCTATGATTTTGAATTTTGTATTCATAAAAATTGCTACATGCAAATACCACCATGACCGCACTTAAGGTTTGGAGACTATTTGCTAGAACATTGTACTACAATGCTTTGAGGAAATGCAGTGCACAGAAAAAGTATGTATGTCTCTTACTCTCAGTCTTTGTAACTGCCATGAAACTACTTTTTTTCTTGATGGGTCTGAGTAAGAGCAGATGGGGAAATTGTAAGTGACTGTTTGTTAATAGGGCTAATTGTGAAAACTTGGAATCTAATGTGGATATAAAGTGTGTCATCTTAAAAGCAGGAGAGGTATCTCACTAACATCAAAGAAGACACAGGAATAGTGTGTCCATTAAACCCAGATATCACAATACATTGAGCCTCCTTGATCTATGGACAGAACATTGAGACACCAGATGAGTTACAGAGGAACAGCAGCAGCAGATCCAAGAGCAAAAGCACCAGGCAGAGCAGTGGATTTCCCAGCCCACAGAGCAAGTAATGCTGACTGACTTGGACAGGCGGTTTGTTTGCAGAGTGGGGCGCCTTAAGACATTTATTTAGGGGAGTTAGTCACTAAGAGTGACTTCAGATTGAGGTTTATGACAGAGTGACATATACTGTGATCACTGATTAGCAGCTCTAAAGGAGCTTTGAAACATGGCAGAGGCTAGATAATGGAGCCAAGGGCCAGGGAGGTCATGCCTATGGGCACAGCAAAAGAGAGATTGTGCTAAGTGGAAGAACTGTGTTCTGAATATTTCTGACCCTGAATTGTAAACTGTTAACTTCCTTAATAAGCCCCCTAATTGTAAGTTTAGTGTTTGAGTTCTGTGTGACCATTGTAATGAATAATCAAACCCCAATGAGAAGTAGGAATGGGCTGTGCCCTTTTTTACATAAATATTTTTTTAAATATTAAGAAACATGTTCTATGTTGAAAAACACTAAGCTACATATAGCATCACATAGGATTCCTCAGAACATTTAAAGTGTCATGGGTTATTTTCAATGTGTAAGGTAAGTATGCAGTATAAACTCTTTTCAAACTTTTCTGGGCAGAGTATACCAAGTTCAATACGTCTCTTACAAAACTACTTTAAGAGTTCCATATCACATATATTAGAAAATCACACTTTAATGATTTTGTAAGCAGTGTAAAGCAACAGAATATCATGAGGACTGAAAGAAATGCACAATTTAAGTGAAAAAATAAGCACTCGTGTTAATAGAAATTCATAAATTAAATTAGTCTCATTAAATCTGTACACTACTGCCTAAAATCTTTCATTTGGTCATGTTCCTCAGTATTTACATCACTTATATTTGGACAAAAGAACCTAAGTTTAAGAAGGTGGTCACTATAATTTTTTCTCCTTTTCTAGTAAAAGCACTTTCCATGTAAACAATTTACAATTTTCCAACAAAATTTATATATGTTACCTAGTTTGATATTCAAGAATTATTAAAGATATTTAGAAAGGTTATTATGGAATATATTTGCATACTGTAAGAGTTGTCAGCCCAATATATGTAGAGATATTTAAGATATACTTTACAGTAAATAGTCAAGGAAAATGTCACTGACAAGTTAATGTATTTTTTAAGTGATTTAAAGAATTGGGGGGAAATACACTTATCTAAATTTGTGGAATACTGTGACAAATCATAATTTTTTTAATGTGACATGATAGTCTACTAATTTTGAGACAAATATGGCACCACATATCTAGAAATAAACATAGTACTTTAAAGACTCCTGCTATATGCTCTTTGGGTTAATGCGCTGGAATGCAAGGTAGGTTTGATTTGCTAGGTCAGCAATTCAAGCTCAACAGCTGCTTCTCAGAAACCCTATACAGGGTTGCTGTAAGTCAGAAACAACTCGATGGCACTTAACAACAACAATAATATATGAGGAGTGTTCTGGTGTGGTTCTGTGGCAAAAAGCACTGGACTGCAGGGCCCATCTTAACTACAAGGTCAGCTGTTCAAATTCACCAGCCACTCCTTTTAAACACTTTACAGCATAACTATGAGTCAGAACCGACTGTTGTTGTTGTTGTTCAGTGCCATCGAGTCGGTTCCGACCCATAGCGACCTTGAACAGGGTTTCCGAGGCTGTAAATCTTTACGGGACCAGAAAGCCTCATCTTTCTCCCGCGGATCAGCTGGCAGTTTCGAACTGCTGACCTTGAGGTTTGCAGCCCGATTCGTAACCACTATGCTACCAGAGCTCCTTAACAACAACAGACAGCACTTGATAACAACATATATGAGGAAACAGCATAAAGCAATATCTTTTGAAATATACAAGTAAATATTAATATGGAGTCCTGGTGTGGCACTGTGGGATAATGCCCTGGACTGCTAGGTTAGTTTGAATCACAAGGTTGGCCATTCAAATTCACCAGTTACTCCTTGGAAACTCTATACAGGATAATTATGAGTCAGAACCAACTGAAAGGCACTTAACAAAAACAACAATATGTAGTTATTTTGAAATATATATAAAAATCAAATAATAAAATTAATCAGAATGAATTTAGTGATACTGAAAATGTCACAATTTTATTTCCCTAGAAGCATCCTAAAAGGACCTATGGTGGTGTAGTGGTTATGAGTTGGGCTGTTAACTTCAAGGTCAGCAGTTTGAAACTGCCATCTGTTCTATGGGAAAAAGATGAGGCTTTCTGCTCCTGTAAAGATTTACTGCCTCGGAAACCCTGTGCAGGATTGCTCTACAGCACATAACTTACTACCACCACAAGCATCCTCTTAGATTTACAAAGCAAGCAATAAGTAAAAATACACTTGACATAATTTTATACTGTTAGCTTTGAGAAACAAAGGAAATATTTTACAAAAATTAATGCAAAACTGCACTATTCAAAGCATAACTATGCTTCTATATGCAACAAAAACACATATTTCATGGAATAATTGTCTGGGGTAAATAACAAGAAAGATTTATTTTAAACTGCTATTTCAGTAATTAAGGATACCTGGTGACACCATGTATTAAGTATTGGGCTGTTAACCAAAATATCAAAAGTTCAAATCTACCAGTCCGTCTGTGGGAGAAAGATGAGGCATTCAGCTTCCTTAATGATTTACAGCCCCAGAAACCCTATGGGAGCAGTTCTGCTTTGTCCTATAGCGTTATTATGAGTCGGAATCAACTTGACAATGATAGATGTATTACACACACACACAGACACTAAGAGATATCAAAAAGTTATTAGAAAAATGGAATTATGGGATTTAATCTATGATTTTTTTTTTAATTCCCTTATAGCATAGTGGTTATGAATCGGGCTGTGAACCGCAAAGTCAGCAGTTTGAAATTACCAGCTGTTCCACAGGAGAAAGATGAGGCTTTCTGCTCCCGTAAAGATTTACAGCCTCGGAAACCTTATACAGGGTCTCTATGAAAAGATATTGGAGTGAACTTTTGACTCCATATATACATTTCATACATAGATAGTTTAAGATCAGAACAGTCATCATTCCCAAAGCCTAAAATATCAACATTACTGATAAATCTATAATGATACCTGTTGTCACTGCTCTTTGCTAACTAGTAATTGTATTGAGTGTATGAGAAACTGTACCACCACTATTGTGTATAAGACCATTATTGTAAAAACCTAAGAAAGAATTTCCATACTGAAAGAAATATTCTCTGGTGGTTACTGGGAGATAGGTAAGAGTAATTTACTAGCTAGAGGTCAGACATATGTCAGCTTGGGTGAAGGTAAAGGGCAATATACAAGAAGAATAAGGGTGACAAATGAATAATGATGACAGGGAATAATCAGAGAGGTATGCACAGGCTAAAGGTAATAGAGGTAAATAGTGATATATACACATCTTTGGAACAACAATGTCTTGTGAGTAGCTACATAGATCCAGACATAGGCTGAATAAGCAAGGGAGGGGGAAAAAAAAAAGTTTATGTGTTTGACTGTTTTATAGATATTGATTTCCCCTGCCTATGTTACACCCTCGGAAACCCTATACAGGGTCACTATGGGTCGGAACCGACTCGATGGCACTTAACAACAACAACAAATGATTGTAAAATAGGCATTAAAGTGTGATAAAGATGAGCATTGGGAATTCTGATTACAGAAAGCTTGCAAGGTCACCTTCAGCCTATGTTGTTATTATTAAGTGTCATGGAGTTGACTCCAACCCATTGGTTCTGACCCATAGTGACCCTGTGTACAGTTTCAAAGGGGCAACTGGTAAACTTGAACTGCTGATCTTGCAGTTCAAACTGACTTTGCAAACAGCCTGGCTCATTAATCCACAGTGCCACACCTGGACTCTTTCAGCCTATAGTTAATTGGATTTGCTAAATGGGGAGTTAAAATTTGTTAACATTTAGTAGAGTATGGTGCCTTAGGTGCAAACCTGAGTCCTACCCAGAACTTTGACTTAGGGCATTTGCATTTGTAAAGACAAGCAGACCAACCTAGAACTGACTGGAGAAAAGATTCCTATTGAAAGATGAGTCCTTTTTTGGCTCTGGGGGTTAATGTGCTGGACTGCCAGGTTAGGAGTTAAAGCTCACCAGTTTAGCTGCTCCTCAGAAACCCTACACAGGGTCACTATGGGTTGGAATCGTATGCTAGTACTAGATTCTAGTAGCACCTGAATCTACTTGGGAATGCAAGTGGGGGAAATGCAGCAATGAAGACATGGGCTGAATTTCAACATGTTCCAGGCACCCATTGACCTTGAGATGAGAGAGTGATGAGGAAGGACAGGCTTATCTGAAGTTTAGGAAATTATGTAAATTTCTGAACCCAAGGGCACTGACCTAGCCCCTGGGGTCTAGGAAAGAAAATGAAGGGGCCAACTTGTCTGAAGTGCAGGGAGATCTCTGTGAACTTCCAAACACATCTGGTAATCATTTGACTTAGATTGAATGACTAAGGTTAGCTGACCTGAACCCGGTCAGATGAAGAATAAAATGTTTGATACTGTGAGCAATTGGTAAAATTTAATAAACTGGACTTTTGTTTAGAGATGCAGTTGCTCAAAATTCCAACCAGAATGGAAGAGTCTTCAGATCAAGACTTGTCTCCTCTGTGTAAGGGTGATGTTGTTGTTATTGTTGAGTGCTGCCGAGTCAGTTTCAACCCATAGCAACTCTGTATAGGGTTTCTGAGTAGCAGCTGGTGAGCTTGAACTCCACAGTCTTTGCGACTCCACAGTCTACAACATTAACCCACAGCACTACACCAGGACTCCATATGGGTGATATTGTTGTTGTTAAGTGCCATTGAGTCAATTCAGACCCACAGCGATCCTGTATAGGGTTTCCAAGAAGCAGCTGGTGAACTTGAACCACTAATCTTGCAGTTCAAATGACTTTGCAGTCTGATGCATTAGCCCACAGTGCCACACCAGGGTGATAGGGGCAGACAATTGAAACATTGGCTATCAAAAAGGGGAGAGAGACATAAATGCATGAAGTGGCTGACTCCCAAGCTTTTATACATGTGCTAGATTCCAAATGAGGGGGTAATGTAGATATTTTGTATAGTGTATACCCTCTGACAGTTATATTTCATGCAGCTTGAAATATAATCCCCACTGAATGTTTTGCTCTTTTCCAGATGAGCTGGTGAAACTGGGTAGGGGATGATGCTGATAGGATTGTATGACTTAATTATGAATAATTATTAGTAGGATTAATTGTAATTGTCAAAACTGCAATTGTAGAAAATGTGTAACTAAAAAGGTGAGTAAATTAATCTTTCATTTCAGAAAGAGACGATCCCAGGACCATCAAGAAGGAATGGCATTAGTAGAGCCTGAAATCCTTACCTAGAAAAGCAATGACAGCAGAGACAGTAGCAGAGTGTGGCCTGGAACAACCAAGAAGCTATAGGTCCATGGCTTGAGGAAGGCTGTGTACCTATGGGGAGAGGCTGGCTTACAGAATGTGCCCTTAGGACATTTAAATGAATATAAATATTTTGTTTTATAAAACAAATAAGAAAAATCAGTTATCCTCAACAACATAAAAGACATTTAAACATCTGATGAAAAATATGGTACGTGTTATGTTTGGGACAATCAGTAGATGAATGTCATTTGAGAATAAGTGAGGACTGAGGCACTAAGGAAAGAAATGATAGAAAAGCTCTATATCATCAATCAAAACAAGGCCAGGGGCAGATTGTGGAACAGACCATTAATTGTTCATATGCAAATTCAAACTGAAGCTGAAGAAAATAAAAACAAGTCCACTAGAGCCAAAATATGACCTTGAATATATCCCACCTGAATTTAGAGATCATCTGAAGAACAGATTTGATACATTAAACATTAAAGAATGAAGACCAGAAAAGTTGTGGGATAACCTCAAGAACATCATACATGAAGAAAGAAAAAAGTCATTAAGAAGACAAGAAAGAAGGAAAAGATCAAAATGGATGTCAGAAGAGACAAAGAAACTTGCTCCCCAGCCTAGAGATACTAAAGCAAATGGAAGAAATGAGGAGGTCCAAGAGCTGAACAAAAAATTTCAAAGGTCAGCTCAAGAAGACAAAGTCAAATATTACAACAAAATGTGCAAAGATCTGGAGTCAGAAAACCAAAAAGGAAGAACACTCTCAGCATTTCTCAAACTGGGAGAACTGAAGGAAAAAATCAAGCGTCAACTTTCGTTATTGAGGAATTCTCTTTGCAAATTATTGAATGATGCAAAAAGCATCCAAAGAAGATGGAAGGAATACACAGAGTCACTGTACCAAAAGGAAATGGTTAGTGTACAACCGTTTCAAGAGGTAGCATATGATCAAGAGCCAATGATACTGAGGGAGGACGTCCAAGCAGCTTTGAAGGAATTGACAACGAACTAGTCACCAGAAATTGATGGAATAAAAATTGAAATCTTTCAGGAAAGTGAGGCAGCACAGGAGGCACTCACTCATCTCTGCCAAGAACTTTGGAAGACAACTATCTGACCAACTGATTGGAAGAGATCTGTATTTGTGTCCATTCCAAGGAGAGGTGACCCAGCAGAATGTGGAAATCATCAATGTCTTTGATACCTCATGTGAGTAATGTTTTACTAAAGGTATTACAGAATGGCTACAAGCATATATTGACTGAGAACTTACAGAGGTTCAGCTGGATTCAGAAGAGGTAGTGAAACTAGGGATATCATTGCTAACATCAAATGGATCTTGCTCTTTATTGACTATGTAAAGGCTTTCGATTGTGTAGATCATGACAAGATATGGGCAACATTGCAATGTGTGAGTATTCTGGAACACTTCATTCTGGAACACTTAATAATTAGTAATCTGTACATGGACCAAGAGGCAGTTGTTTGAACAGAACATGGAAACACTGAATGGTTTAAAAATAAGAAAGGTGTGTGACAGGGTTGTATTCTTTCACCATATTTATTCAACTTTTATGCTGAGCAAATAATGTGTTAAACTGGCTTATATGAAGAAAAACATGGCAGCAGAATTGGAGGAAGACTCATTAACAACCTGTGATATGCAGATGATACAACTTTCCTTGCTGAAAATGAAGAGGACTTAAAGTATTTACTGATGAATATCAAAGAACACAGCCTTCAGTATGGATTACATCTCAATGTAAAGAAAGCAAATATCCTCACCACTGGATCAATAAACAACATTCTTACAAATGAAGTAAAGATTGAAGTTGTGAAGGACTTCATTCTTCTTTGATCAACTATCAACACTCATGGAAGTGGCAGTCAAGAAATCAGAGGATGTATTACATTAGGCAAATTTGCTGCACAAGACCTTTTTAAAGTGTTGAAGAGCAAAGATGTCAGTTTGAGAACTAAGGTGTACCTGACCCAAGTTATGGTATTTTCAATAACCTCATACACATGCGAAAGCTGGACAGTGAAAAAGGAAAACCATAGAAAAAGTGATGCTTTTGAGTTATGGTGTTGGAAGAGAACATTGAAAGTGCCATGGGCTGACAAAAGAACCAATAGATCTGTGTTGGAAGAAGTGCAGCCCAGAGTGCTGCATTTGGAGGCCAGGATGGTCAAACTTTGTCTCTCATACTTCGGACATTTTCTCAAGAGGGTCCAATTGCTGGAGAAGTATATCATGTTAGGTAAGGTGGATGGTCAGCAAAAAAGAGGAAGACCCCATTGAGATGGATTGTCAGTATGGCAGCATCAATGGGCTCAAGAGTGGCAGCAATTATGAGTTTGGCTCAGGACCGGGTAGTGTTTCTGTTGTACATTGGGTTGCTGTGAGTCGGTACTGACTCGATGGCACCTAACAACAACAACAGGCACTATAGTTTAATCATTATGGATGAAGCTAACACTTCATATTTCTGTATGGTCCATTTGTTACAAGGTGTACTCTACTTATCCATGTTCCCAAATACTGGGCTGTCAGGATGACCAAAGGTGTAGATTCTGTATCCCTAAGGTTAGTTATGGGAGTATAGCAGTCTTGTTGCTTGATCATCACTAGCAAAGGGGGCATGTTGTTGTTGTTATGTGCCGTGGAGTCAGTTCCAACTCATCGCAACCCTGTACAGGGTTTCCGAGGCTGTAAATCTTTACGGGAGCAGAAAGTCTCATCTTTCTTCCATGGAACAGCTAGTAGTTTCAAACTGCTGACTTTGAGGTTTGCAGCCTGATTCGTAACCACTACGCTACCAGAGCTCTAATGGCAGCATAGTAGACCTTTTTATTTAATTGAACAATTTTTTGCCCTATATCCAAAACTACTGTTAATTTTGGAGTCCTGAGATTAATACGCTGGATTGCAAAATTGGTTTGAACTGCAATGTCAGCGGTACAAGCTCACCAGTTGCTCTGCAGAAACCCTGTACAGGGTCGCTATGGGTCAGAACAACTCGAGGCACTTAACAACAACAAAAACTGAGTTAATATAACTCATGAAACAAAGGATAACATTTATTTTGTTTTATATTTTATATAAATATTAAAATTTGAGATATTAACTGTTATTCTAGTTCATTTCTAGTAACATATATTATTTTATTTTAAATTGTGTTGAGTTACAAATGACATTTTGTGTATTATATATATACCCTTTGACATTTATATTTCATGCAACTTTAAAATGCTTTAAGCAATTAGTTCTTAAACTTCACACATTTCTGTAAGGAGCAAATACTTTTCTTTAGTGTTTATTTTTTTCCACAGATAAAATTTTGCTGGTTTATCTTTTTAAATTTTAAACTAGTTTTCCAGTCTAGCATCTTCTTCACTGGTAGAGCTTTATGTTTTTGAAAACTCACTATGTTCTGGTCAATAATGATTTCTTGAATGGCAGCTTGGAGTTACACAAGTTGCTAACTTTGTGGGACACAAATGTAATAAAATGATTTTTTTTTTTTCCAAACGCCCATAGTACATGTGATTAGTTAGTGACAAGAGTAAACAAAGTTAATTCCTTCTTTGAAATTGGAAGTAAGGTATTGGTAACAATAGGAAATAGAGGGACTCAGAATTGAGAAAGCCCTGCTGAAATTTTTATCTTTTTTCCATTAAGTAGATGGTGACATATAATTAAAAGGCGGGATTTTTTAGGAGATTTGATAAATGTGGAAAGTCACGATTTGGTCTGTTCTTAACATTGTTTTAACATTCCTAAAAAAAAAAATTTTTTTGCCTCAGTGTACTTAATTTTAATTTTTAAATCAAGGTTCTTCCTTGAATATCTTATAATTATGGGTATGCATTATACATGTAAATGGATTTCTTTGAAATCATTTCTTTTTAGTTTTCCTCTGAAAGCTTTTTTCTAGAATCTTTTTCCTTTCATTTACTGAACATTTGATGGCATTTAGAATAGGAAATAGATTATCTTCTCCTTAATCATTCCCTTTTATATTACTTTTACATTTCTTTCTACTCAAACAGGAACTGGTTCATCCTCCAAATACTTCTGAAAATATTTCCAGTTTTTGATAAATTAATTTCTGCTATTAATATAATAAGAACAGGAAGAAAGAAATCTTCATCTTACATGTGATAATTCCAATATGTATTTGCTTTAGTGAGTTAAGAAGTATTTCCTGGGAACTACTTTTTACATGAACTCCTTAGGTTAGGGAACCTATAATAATGTATAGCAAACAAATTCCACTCCTACATTAAGCCAATTCAGTGGTATCAATAGTTGGAAGAACATGGAAGAGACAAATATTCTTTATATGTTGCTCTGCTGGTAAGCAGGTTGTTTCTAGTCATACTTTTCATTCAATGTGCAGAATTTTATCACTAAAGTTTTATGTGACAATTTAAGTTCAAATACTGTTTTTATTGTTCCATGGAACAATAAATGCCCAATACTCCCCTTATTCCATAATGACCAGAATATCCAAGGTGTTCATATTACAATAATTTAACCAAAGATAAAAAGTATATGTCAGAGACCCCAGTCACTGAGCCGCCGCCGAGGACTCAGTAGCCTCCCTCTGGAGCCTCCTCGCTTCCCTACCCTCCATGCCCCACGCCTGCTTTCTCCTGCAGCCAACTTCCTCAGGCCTTTTCCAGGACAAATCCTATTGTATGTCTGCTATTCAGAAACTCCATTCTTTTGACCCGTTTGCTGATGCAAGTAAGGACAATGCCCTGCTTCCTGCTGGGCCTGAGGATTGTATACATATACAAATTCAACAGAGAAATGGCAGGAAGACGCTTACTACTGTCCAAGAGATCGCTGATGATTAGGATAAAAAGAAACTAGTGAAGGCATTTAAGAAGAAATTTGCCTGCAGTGGTACTGTAATTGAGCATCCAGAATATGGAGAAGTCATTCAGCTACAGGGGGACCAACGCAAGAACATAGGCCAGTTCCTTGTAGAGATTGGACTGGCTAAGGAAGACCAGCTGAAGGTTCATGGGTTTTAAGTACGTGTGGCTCACTGAAGCTTAAGTGAGGATTTCCTTGCAATGAGTAGAAAATTTCCCTTTGTTCCTTGTCACAAGTTTAAAACCTCACAGCTTGTATAATGTAACCATTTGGGGTCCACTGTTAATTTGGACTAGTGTAACTCCTTCATGCAATAAACTGAAAAGAGCCGTGCTGTCTAGTCTTGAAGTCCCTCATTTAAACAGAGGTCAAGCAGTAGGTGCCTGGCAGTGCCCAACCGGAAACAAAACAATAATGTGATGTTTCAGCCAAGCTCACAGACTGTTGTGTGTGGTCAGATGCTCCCCTGCTCTAAGAAAATGTCACTCACCACCTGAACAGCACTGGGTGGAGCAGAGAGGATGGAATACAGAAGCTGTAACACTAGAGGGAGCCTTTGGTTGTTGTTGTTGTTGTTAAGTGCCTTCGAGTCGGTTCCGACCCATAGCGACCCTGTACAGGGTTTCCGAGGGTATAAATCCTTACGGGAGTAGAAAGCCTCATCTTTCTCCCGCGGAGCAGCTGGTAGTTTCGAACTGCTGACCTTATGGTTCGCAGCCCGATTCGTAACCACTACGCTACCAGAGCTCCTTAGAGGGAGCCTTTGGTAACAACAACAAAAACAAAAATCTTGGTATAGAAAGTGACAGGGGGGCAGAGCTTAGAAGAGGCCATCTTCCCTCAAGTTAGGTGACAGGACATCCATCTTGCCACCAAGATCATTGTTCTTACTGACTCGGACATCCTAGCTAAGGGATGTCCAAAGAACCAGGATGTGAGGCCCACCTTTCAGACTTAAACTTTTGACAAGGGAACAAATTCAAAATAATGTATCAGTCCTATACTTGGCTGGAAAGCTTGCAAATTACCAACAGCTGCCCAATGCCTTGGGAAGTAACAACTGGTCCCCCCCACCCCTTTCAGTTCTAAATGTTATGTAATGTATTTAAACTATTATTTAAATAAAACTTGTTTTCAGTAACAAAGACATTATATGTCATAGCAACAGCAGAACATTTCTAATTATTTTTCAAGTGTAAGTTATTTCATTGATATATGATTATTTCCTTATCCATTCAAATTCACCCCCTCTCCCCAAAAAGGCTATTGTCAGTCAATTCTGACTTGTAGCACCCTCATGTTTTGCCAGTTAGGGTTCTTAAGGCTATGATATTTTTGGAAGTAGACATCTTTTGGAAGGAGATCACCAGGTATTTCTAGCTAGACACCTTGAGTGAGTTCAAACCAAGAACCTTCTGGTCAATAATAGTCCATCTACTAACAATTTGTGCAACCAGAGACTTCTATCATACTCCATGATAGATTAAATATCCACAAACAATGTATAGACTTCTTTGTTTATTTCATTTAAAAAAAATTTGGTCATACAATAATGTTTATTTTCTATTTTGCTTCTCTTCACACATCTTAAAAAATTATCTCACTCATAGATATGGATCAAACTCAATATCACCAAACTTGTTTTGTGTCACACAAAATACTATATTGATTCTTTAGCTAGTCTACTTTTTTTGTGTGGTACTGTATGATCAGCCCTGGACTGCAGACCACAAGGTCGGCAGTTCAAACCCGTCAGCTGCTCCTTGGAAACCCTATACAGGGTCTCTTGGAGCCAGAACCAACTCGATGGCACTTCACAAGAAACAAGAAGTGTTTTGTAGTTGGAACTATAACCACAGTGATGTGTTGCTTTAGTCAAATCTGCTGCTCAAGACCTCTTTAAAGTGTGAGAGAGCAAAGCTGTCAGTGTGCCTGACCCAGCCATGGTATTTTCTCATGCCTCATATGCATGAGAAAGTTGGACAATTAATAAGGAAGACCGTAGAAGATAAGATACATCTGAATTATATTGTTGGAAAAGAATATTTAAAGTATCAGAAGAATAAATAAATCTGTTTTGGAACAAGTATAGCCAGAATGGTCCTTAGAAGCTAGGATGCCGAGACTTCTGACATGTTATCAGCAGTGACCAGTTCCTGGGTAATGACATAATGCTTGGTAAAGTGGAAGTTCAGTGAAAAAGTGGAAGACCCCTAACAAGATGGATTGATACAGTGGCAATAGTAATGGACTCAAATGTAACAATCATGAGGATGTCACAGGACAGGGCATTGTTTCATTCTGTTGTGTTTAGGGTCACTATGAATCATAACTGTCCAAGGCACATAACTACAACAGCTCTTTTGGAACACTCAGAGTGTTTTTCAGTTTCTCACTGCAGGCATGTGGGAGTCCTGGTGTGGTGCTGTAGGTTAATGCGCTGAACTGAAAAGTCAGCTGCTCCTCAGAAACCCTATATAATAAGGTTGTTCTGGGTCAGAACTGACTTGATTGCACTTAACAACAGCAACAGGCATATGAGAGTGAACATGTGGCCCATCCATCTTGTTAATTTTACTTTTATTTGAATATTTGAATTGTGTATCTATTTCTTAAACTAATATTTATTTTTATGACAAAAAGCTATCAGATTACTTTCAAGGAGATTGTATCTAGCTTCTCACATTTCCACTAGTAAAGTGTGAGACTTTGTATTTGCCAGAATTTCTGTGAATTTTGGATAGTACTTAATGATTAACAATCAGGTGATTGACTAAAAAACAATTCTACCATGTTTATTTCCCTTACAGTTATCTGAATGCTAGAAAAGTTCAACACTTTCATATACTAATGAAATATAATCATTTCCTTTCTCACGGTTTTCCACCTTTTTAGTATGTAAATGTTTAAGTGTCTATATTATCATTAACAAGTTGTAGGTGGCCTTTCTACTTTAGATATAATCTCATTTCTTTGACCTAACAGTACTTTATTTAAATTTTTTTACTTTTTTCCATATTATTTTTGGATTCAATCTTGCTTAGAAAGTTGTCCTCTATATCAAACCTGTTTAAGAGGTTTGCATTACATCTTTTTCCTACAAGATTTTATGGCTCAAATTTTGAATTCTTAGTGTCATCCCACAACTCTTCTGGTCTTCAGTCATTAGTGTTTAATGCATGGAATCTGTTCTTGAGATGATCTCTAAATTCAGGTGGGAAATGTTAAAGGTCATATTTTGGCTCTTGTGAACTTGATTTAATTTTCTTCAACTACATCCTGAACTTGCACATGAGCAATTGATTGTCTGTTTCACAGTCTTTATATGCATGTATATGGAGTCCTGGCGTACCCTTGTGGGTTAATGCACTGAATGGGCTACAAGGTCATTTTGAATGGCAAGGTTGGCAGTTCAAACTCACCAGCTGCTCCTTGAGTCACCTTTCTTTGGGGGGGCACACATGTAGATATCTTCCAATCAGTTGGCCGGGTATATGTCTTCCATATTTCTTGGCATAGATGAATAAGTGTCTGTTTGTTGAAAGATTTCAATTTATATTTCATCAATTCTACAGTTTTTTTCTTTTTTTCCTTTGCAATACCTTCAGTGCAGCTTGAATTTCTTCCTTCAGTACCATCGGTTCTTTGTTTTATCCTATCTCTTGAAACAGATCATCAATTACTCATATGCAAATTCAAATTGAAGCTGAAGAATAAGAAAACATGTCCACGAGAGCCAAAATATGACCTTGAATATATCCCACCTGAATTTAGAGATCATCTGAAGGACAGATTTGATACATTAAACACTAAAGACGGAAGACCAGAAGAGCTGTGGGATGACAGCAAGAACATCATCATACATGAAGAAAGAAAAAAGTCATTGAGAAGACAAGAAAGAAGGAAAAGGTCAAAATGGATGTCAGAAGAGACACTGAAACTTGCTCTCCAGAGTAGATATGCTAAAGCAAATGGAAGAAATGAGGAGGTCCAAGAGCTGAACGGAAAATTTGAAAGATCAGCTCGAGAAGATAAAGCCAAATATTACAATACAATGTGCAAAGATCTGGAATCAGAAAACCAAAAAGGAAGAACACTCTCAGCATTTCTCAAGCTGGGGGAACTGAAGAAAAAATCCATGCCTCCACTTTCATTATTGAAAGATTCTCTGGGCAAATTATTGAATGATACAGAAAGCATAAAGAGAAGATGGAAGGAATACACAGAGTCACTGTACCAAAAGGAAATGGTTAATGTTTAACCGTTTCAAGAGGTAGTATATGATCAAGAGCCAATGATACTGAAAGAGGAAATCCAAGGTGCATTGTAGGAATTGGCAAAAGGTACCAGGAATTAATGGAATCAAAATTGAAATCTTTCAAGAAACTGAGGCGGCACAGGAAGCACTCACTCATCTCTGCCAAGAAATTTGGAAGACAACCATCTGGCCAACGATTGAAAGAGATCTGTATTTGTGCCCATTCCAAAGAAAGGTGACCCAATGGAATGTGGAAATAATCGGAAAATCTCTTTGATATCCCACTAGAGGAAAGTTTTGCTAAAGGTAATACAGAAACTGCTGCAACCATACATTGACAGAGAACTTCCAGAGATTCAAGCTGGATTCAGAAGAGGCCATGAAATGAGGGATATCATTGCTGATGTCCAATGGATCTTGGCTGAAAACAGAGAATATCCAAAAGGTGTTTACCTGTGCTTTATTGACTACACAAAGGCTTTTGATTGTGAGATCATGACAAACTATGGAGAACATTGTGAAGTATGAGTATTCTGAAACACTTAATTGTGCTCATGAGGAATCTGTATCTGGACCAAGAAGCAGTTTTTCGAACAGAACATGGGAACACTGAATGGTTTAAAATTAAGAAAGGTGGGCAACAAGGTTGTATTCTTTCACTATATTTATTCAACCTGTATTCTGAGCAAATCCGAGAAGCTGGGTTATATGAAGAAAAACATGGCATCAGGATTGGAGGAAGACTCATTAACAACCTGCACTATGCAGATGATACAACCTTGCTTGCTGAAAGTGAAGAGAACTTGAAACATTTACTGGCACAGCCTTCAGTATGGATTACATCTCAATGTCAAGAAAACAAAAATCCTCACCACTGGACCAATAAACAACATTCTTATCAACGGAGATAAGATTGACATTATCAAGGACTTCATTCTTCTTGGAACAACCATCAACACTCATGGAAGCAGCAGTCAGGAAATCAAAGGATGTATTGCATTAAGCAAATGTGCTGCACAAGACCTTTTTAAAGTGTTGAAGCGCAAAAATGTCAGCTTGAGGACTAAGGTTCGCCTGACCCAAGGTATTTTCAATAACCTTATATGCATGTGAAAGCTGGACAGTGAATAACCAAGATCGTAGCAGAATTGATGCTTTTGAGTTATGGTATTGGAGGAGAATATTGAAAGTGCCATGGGCTGCCAAAAGAACCAATAGATGCATTTTGGAAGAAGTGCAGCTTGAGTGCTCCTTGGAGGCCAAGATGGCCAAACTTCATCTTTCATACTTTGGACATATTTTCAGGAGGGACCAGTCACTGGAGAAGGATATCATGTTTGGTAAGGTGGAGGGTCAGAGAAAAAGAGGAAGACCCCCGATGAGATGGATTGGCCAAGTGGCAGCATCGATGGGCTCAAGCGTGGCAACAGTAGTGATGTTGGCCCAGGATTGGGCTGTGTTTCTTTTTGCTGTGCTTAAGGTCGCTATGGGTAGGTATCGACTGGAAGGCACCTAACAACAACAACATCTCTTGAAATAGTTGAACATAATACATCATACAGTGGCTCTTTGTGTACCTCCCACCTTTTTTTGATGCTTTCTGCATCATTATTTTGCCCATGTTTTTGTTAAGTGCCACTGAATCAATTCTGACTCATAGTGATATTATATATTATATCTGAGAAACAGCTGGTGATTTTGAACTGCTGACTTTGTGGTTCGCAGTACTGTGCTGATCCTAAAGCACCACACCAAGAGTCCATTGCTGTTGCTATGTGCCTTTGAGTTGGTTCTGACTCACAGCAACCAAGTATAGTGTTTCTGATGAGTGGCTGGTGAATTTGAACCAGTGAATTTGTGGTTTAAACCTTGATGTCTAGTGCTTATCCTACTGTGCCACATCAGAGGTCATTGCTGTTGTTATTAAGTGCTGTCAAGTTGGTTCCATCTTGTAGCAAACATGTACAGGGTTTCCAACAAGCAGCTGGTGAGTTTGAACCATCAACCTTGTGGTTCAAACTGACCTTGGTGCCCAGTGCTTTATCCCACCTCACCACAAAAGAACTCCTTCCAGGGGTCAATAGAGGCCTTCAATATTGGAAGTTGAATCTTGAATATTTTCTTCAGTTCTTTCAGCTTGAGAAATGCTGAGTGTCTTCTTCCTATTTTGTTTTCTAACTCCAGGTCTTTGCGCATTTTATTATAATACTTGACTTTGTCTCCAACAGCTGCCCTTCAAAATTTTCTTTACAACTCTTTCACTTCAAAATTCCTTCCATTCACTTTAGCTTCTCTGCACCAGGGAGCAAGTTTCAGAGTCTTTTCTGACATCATTTTTGGTCTTTTCTTTCTTTCCTGTTTTTTTTTTTTTGTAATGACATTTTGCTTTCTTCCTATAGTGTCATATGTTCTTGATGTCATATCACAACTCTTCTGGTCTTTAGTTATTAGCATCTAATGCAAGAAATCTGTTCTTGAGATGATCTCTAAATTTAGGTGGATATGTTCGGTTTTGTTGTGGTTCTTGTAAACTTGGTTTAATTTTCTGCAGCTTCAGCCTGAACTTGCACATGAGCAATTGATTGTTTCACAGTCTTCCCCTGGCCTTGTTTTTGTTGATGACTCTTTCAACAGATATAGTCAATTTGTTTCCTATGTATTCTACCTCATGAGATTCATGTGTATATAGCCTTTCTATTGTTTGCAATGAAGAAGTCATTGGTTTTGTAAAATTTTATCATGCAATCTCTAGCATAATTTCTATTACCAAGGCCATATTTTCTAACTACTGATACTTCTTCTTTGTTTCCAACTTTAGCTTTCCAATCACCAGCAATTATCAATACATTTTGATTGAATGTTTGATTAAGTTCATATTTAAGAAGTTGGTAGAGTTCTGCACAATCTTTATCACTGGTTTCAGTGATTTGTGCATAAATAGGAATAATAGTAGTATTAACTGGTCATCCTTATAGGTGTATGGATATGCTATCATGAAAGTATTGGATTTCAAGATAGATCTTGAGATCTTCCTTATGATGAATGCTGTATCATTCCCATTGAATGTATCATAATAAACCTTAATAATAATAAACCATATGGTTTTCAGATTAAAAAATGGCTCTGCCAGAGAAAGATGAGGCTTTCTGCTCCCATAAAGATTTACAGCCTCGGAAACCCTGTACAGGGTCGCTATGAGTCGGAACTGACTCCACAGCACACAACAACAACAATTTCCTGTCTATTAGCTCACAAATGCCTACAATATCAGTCTTTGTATATTCCATTTTGTTTTTGACAACTTCCAATTTTCCTAGATTTGAATTATTAATGGATGTTTGTTATTATTTTGCCTTATTTTGAATTGTGGAAATGAAAGTCCCAAGAGCTTTATTCCATTCATGTCATCATGGTCAACTCTGTTTTAAGGAGGCATCTCTTCCCCAGTCATAATTTGAATGTCTTACAATCTGATGGGCTTATCTTTATACTATAAAGTGCACTATATCTTACAATATTATAATGCTTTTCATAATGTTTTTATTTTCTGGTATTATTTCTGACAATGTTCTGCTACTATTCTTAAGATTTCCAGTGGCTGAGCATTCAGAAGCAGTTGCCTTTTCTTCTTAGTCTGTCTTTGTCTGCAAGCTCAGCTGAAACTTGTTTACCATTGATGATTCTGTTGTTATTGAAAATACCAGTGGCATAGCTCCAGCATCATAGCAATTCACAAGCCACCATAATACAATAAAATGAGAGTTGAGTGGTAGGTAGATACTCTAGGTTTACAGGAATCACATAACTCTCATCTTCTCTCAAGGTTCATTGATCTTATAGCTGGAATTGAAAGAAATATGTTCTAAGTTCAGATCTTCTTTTCTCACTACCAGCTGATCTCCAACTTATAAGCACATCAAAATTATCTGTGAGGCTTTTAGAGCAGAGATCACTGTATTTCAGACCAAGAAATTCTGGCAGGAAGTCTAGGATTAGGCCTAGAATTTGCAGTTGTATGAGGTTTTGGGTGATACTTACACTGCTTGTTCACTTATGTTACTTGTTTAAGAACCATATTTTGAAAGTTACTGCTCTATAATGCATGCCCTTTGTTCACATACAATCCAAGATGCAATCTTCCTTTTTCATGGTGACACATATAAAAGAAATTTTTCTTTTTTTTTTTCTCTATCCAAACAACATGTTCTTTTCAATGGAATATATTTTTGGTCATCAGAGGCTTAGGTCAAGAAGTATATATATATTTATTTTTTTTTTTTTACCATGCATTATATGATTGTACCCAAGAATGAAGAATGGGTAATACAGAACACATCAGTGAGTTCATGATAACCTTGTATGTAGACAAGAGGCAATCATCCAAACAGAAAAAAAATACTTATTGTATGGTTTAAAATCAGGAAAGGCAGGTGTTAGATCTGTATATGTTCACTATATTAATTCAATATACATACTGAGTAAGTAATCCATAATTCTGAACAATATAAAAAAGAATGCAGCATAAGTATTAGAGAAAGATACATTGACAACTGCAAAACGCAGATGACATAGCCTTGCTTGATGAAAGCAAAGAGAATTTACTAATGAAGATCAAAGGTTACTGCCTTCAGTGTGGATTACACCTCAACATAAAACAAAATATCTTACAACTGAACCAATAGACAAATTCATAACAACAAAAAAAAATTTTGAATTTGTCAAGAATTTCATTTTACTTGGATTGACATCCAATGCTTATTGAAGCAGCCACCAAGATATTAAATGACAAATTACACTGGGTGGATCCACTGCAGAAGACTTCTTTAGAGTTTCACAAAGCAAAGATGTCAATTTGAGGACTAAGGTGCACCTAACCTAAGCCATGGTATTTTTAGTTGCATATACATTCAAATGGGTATATTCAAGGTCATATTTTGGCTCCCCATGGATGTCTTTAATATTTTTAAGCTTCAGCTTGAACTTCCTTATGAGCAATTTATGATCTGTTCCACAGTCTTCCCCTTGCCTTGTTTTGATTGATGATATGGAGCTTATCCACAGTCTCTTTCTACAGATGCAGTCAGTTTGATTTCTGTGCATTCCATGTGGTGAGGTCCATGTGTAAGTTGTCTTTTATGTTGTTTAAAAAAGATATTTGCAATTAAGTCATTGGTTTTGCAAAATTCTGTCTTGTGATCTTCAGCATCATTTCTATCACCAAGGCCATTTTTTCCAACTACTGATGTTTCCTCTCTGTTTCAAACCTTTGCATTACAATCACCAGTAATTATAAATACATCTTGATTTCATGTTTGATCAAATTCAGACTGAAGATGTTGGTGGAATTCTTCAACTACATCATCACTGGCTTTAATGGTTGGTGCGTAAATTTGAATAATAGTAGTATTAACTGTACTTCCTTGTAGGCATATGGATATTACCCTATCACAGACAGCTTTGTACTTCAAGACAGAGCTTGATATGTTATTTTGATGAAAATGAGACACTATTCCTCTTAAATTTGTCATTCCTGGCATAGTTAACCACTCGGTTGTCAGATTTTAAATGGCCAATTTCATCTCACTAATGTCTAGGATATCAATGTTTATGCATTAAATTTCATTTTTGACAATTTCCTATTTTCCTAGATTCATACTTCATACATTCCATGTTCCAATTATTAATGGACATTTACAACTGTTTCTTTTCATATCATCTATGCCAAGAAATGGCCAACTGACTAGAAGAGATCCATATTTGTGCCCATACTAAAGAGAGGTAACCCAACGGAATACAGAAATAATTGAACAATATCATCGCTATCCTGTGTGAGTAATGTTTTACTAAATGTATTACAGAGACGTTTGCAACCATGCATTGACAGGAAACTTCCTGAGGTTCAAGCTGGATTCAGAAGCGGACGTGGAACAAGGTATATCATTGCTGATGTCAGATAGATCTTGGCTGAAAGCAGATAATACCAGAAAGATGTTTACCTGTGTTTTATTGACTATGCAAAGTCTTTTGATTATATAGATCATGACAAGCTATGGACAATGTTGCAGAGAATGAGTATTCCAGAACACTTAATTGTGCACTTGAGGACCTTGTACATAGACTAGGAGGCAGTTGTTTGAACAGAACAGGGAACACTGAATGGTTTAAAATTAGGAAAGGTGTGTCCCAGGGTTGTATTATTTCACCATACTTATTCAAGCTGTATGCTGTGCAAATAGTGCAGGAAGCTGGAATATATGAAGAAAAATGTGGCATTAGGATTGGAGGACAACTCATTAACAACCTGTGATAATAGGTTGATACAACCTTGCTTGCTGAAAGCTGAAATTGAAGAGGATTTGAAATACTTATTGATGAAGATCAAAGACCACAGCCTTTGGTATGGGCTGTACCTCAATGCAAAAAAAAACAAAATCATTACCACTGGACCAATAAACATCATCCATATAAATGGAGGAAGACTGAATTTTCCGAAGACTTTATTTTGTTTGGATCAACCATCAACACTCATGGATGTAGCAGTCAAGAAATCAAACAGCCAAGAAACGCAAACAGTCAAGAAATCAAATCTGCTGCACAAGACATCTTTAAAGTGTTGAAAACAAAGATGCCTATTTGAGGACTAAGGTGTGCCTGAATCAAACCATTGTATTTTCAATAACCTCATATACACGTGAAAGTTGGACAGCGAATAAAGAAGACCATAAAGACCTGATGCATTGAAGTTATGGTGTTGGAAGAGAACAATGAAGGTACCATGGACTGCGGAAAGAACAAATAGATCTGTGTTGGGAGAAATACAACCAGAGTGCTCCTTGGAAGCCAGGATGGCCAGAATTTGCCTGTGATACTTCGGACATATTATCATATTATCAAAAGGAACTAGTACCTGGGGGAAGGATATCATGTTTGGCAGAATGGTGGTTCTGAGAATAAGAGGAAGACCTCAATAAGATGAATTGGCACAGTGGCAGCAGCAATGGATTCAGATTTAGCAACAATTGTGAGGTTTGCACAGAACTGGGCAGTGTTTCATTCTATTGTGCACTGTCACTATGAGTCACTACCAACTGGCACCTAACAACAACAACAGCACACATGTAAAAATTGAACAATGAATAAAGGAGACTGAAGATAAGTTGATACCGCTGAATTATGATATTGATGAAGAATATTGACTACTGCCATAGCATAGTCTGCCAGAAGAACCAACAAAACTGTGATGGAAGAAATACACAGCTGGAATACTCCTTAGAAGTGACAATGTTGAGACTTTGTTTTATGTACTTTGGTTTTATTATCAAGTGACCTATCCCTAGAAAAGGACATAAGCTTGGTAATGCAGAGGGTGAGCAAATAAGAGGAAGATTCTAAGTGAGATTAATTGATACAGTAGCAGAAAACATGGACTCAAACATAGAAATGATTGTGAGGGTGAAACACAACTTGGCAGTGCTTCATTCTGTTATATATAGGATTGCTATGAGTCTGAACTAACCCAATGACACCTTATAACAATAACATGGTTGTCTGTATTAAACTAAACTGAGTATGTGTACTGTATTTGTGGGATATAGTTATTCTTAAGAAACAGTAGAAATTTTAAGGGTGGATTAGAAATAGAAGACAGATGTGATAATTATTTTATTACAATGGAAAATGAAAATGTTACTTTTTAATAAGAAGCATTTCACAGTTATTGGTAGTAAAAAATAAATTAGGAAACACAGGCTTAGTTTAGACAGTATTCTATTATTAATTAAAAGTTGATATGGCATAATGGAATTCAAAGAGGGATGCTAGAACAGAAAAGAAAATATTATAGAGCAAGTGAAATGATACTTATTGTTGAAGTATCTGACACTTTTGGTTTTTATAGACAGGATATAGGTACAAATTTCTAAATAAGAACTGGGCCATACCAGGTCTCAGCAGTACTATTTTCTAGTGAATAAGGTTATCAGTGCAAGGTAAGCAAAAGATCCAGCAATGACATCATGATTATTGACTTGAATAGTACATCAATGCAATATCACTCCTGGTGTGACATTGTAGGATAAGAACTGGACTGTTAACTGAGGTTGGTCATTCAAACCCAACAGCTGCTCCTCGGTAACCCATAAAGGGTTACTATGAGTTGGAACAAAGTCATTGTCACTTAAAAACAACAGCAATGAAGATAGGGAAGATTGTAGACAGAATAGGATTGGTGAGGAAAACGAGAAGTTTAATGCTTTACATGTTAAATGTGAGGTATAAAAGTGGAGGTTAAGGAAAGATATGTCAATATTGTTTTCTAAAGATCAGAAAAAAGCTTGGGACTGGAAATGTATTTTGCACAGGTCTACTCGATGGCACTTAACAAGATCAGGTAGTTCTCAGAAAACATGGTAATACTGGAGGTGACCTTAAAGGAGCCAGCTCCTTTTCTTTCTAACACACTCCACATATCTGCCACAAGGATTTGGGCCCGTTTATAAAAAGAAATCTCTTTACCCTCAAACTGAGCCACTCTAATAAACCATTAAGGAATCTTTGTAAAATAGAAATGCTCTCATATGCATTAGAAATCCAAGGTTGCTCCATTTGTTGTCTTGAGCTGATCTGGGATTTTCATCTGGAGCTTACTGATAAAACTGGTGAGAAACACTATTGTAGATCTCAATTCCATTCTTCTAGATTATTACCTATGGGACTATGCCCAAGATCACAGGGCTGATGTGAAAGGAATTCCATTTCACCACATACTTTGCATATATTATCGACCTAAATTGTAAATGGTGTCCTGGTGTGGTGCTGTAGGATAAAGCACTGGACCAGAAGGTCTGTTTGAACCACAAGGTCAGAGGTTCAAACTTACCAGCTGCTCATTGGCTGCTCATTGGAAACCCCATATATTGTCGTTATGAGTCAGAACCAACTTGATGACACTTGACAAATCAATAACAATGGTTAGTTAGTATGTTGTTGTTGTTGTTGTTAAGTGCCTTCGAGTCGGTTCCGACCCATAACGACCCTGTACAGGGTTTCCAAAGGTGTAAATCCTTACGGAAGTAGAAAGCCTCATCTTTCTCCCGCGGAGCGGCTGGTAGTTTTGAACCGCTGACCTTAAGGTTCGCAGCCTGATTCGTAACCACTACGCTACCAGAGCTCCATAGATAGAAAACAAAAAATAGGGTTTGTATCAGTTTAAAAAGAGGAGCATTGTATCAATGAAGCATGAATTGAGCCAGTAAACAGAATTAATGAGATAAATCTTGTTAATAATAATTTAAAGAATAATAGTTCAACTAATTTCCATGATGCCTGAAGACTACCACAATATCTTTTCCTCTATGAGCAAGAAATTATGTTCCTCACTGTACTAATAATTTTAAGCTCTGCATTATAATAATAAAGATAGATGCTCATCAATGAATTCAGTTAACTGGTACCTTCCTGTGATGTGGCTGACCATCAACTGCTTGCAAACTAGGCACAATTATCTAAAAACCTCTTCGGTATTTCCTAGTGCTAGGCTGATTCTTTGTCTGGAAAAAGAAAATATGGAAAACTGAAAATGTATCATTTTTGCTTTGTAGAGACTAAAATATTTCAAGAATATCTTGCATATCCCTGCATCAATTCATTTCTTATAAATATAGCCTTTCCTCTGTGACCATGAGTAAATAAACAAAAAAAATCATCAAATTTTACAAAAATATGAGTATTTAAAGACATCTGATTTAGTGGGGGAAATATTTAAACCAGACTATGTGGCAGAAGGACATCTGGTGTGATGCTGTGGATCAGCATTGGACTGCGAACCACAAGGTCAGCAGTTAAAACCCACCAGCTGCTCCTTGGATACCCTATACAAGCTGCAACCAATTCAACTACACTGAACAACAACAAAAATGTGGCAGAAAGAATATAAATTGAACATGAAAATAAAACGCACTGTTTATAAGTCTTCTTTGGAACCATGAAACACCACTGATACCTAACATATTTGTGTAAATTAAATTTCAATTAGAATCTAATACTTCAAATAAACCCTTTTGATAATATTCAATCTTTCATAGATTAAATATTTTTCAGTCTTTAAATTTTCTTTTTTTGTAAGTGAAAAAATGACAGGATAGAGGCACCTGACCTCCTCAGACTTAATGAATAGAAAAGAGATCTCCATCAGAAAGTTTCAGCCCAAGGCTGATTCCTGTGAAGTGGAAGTTAGTCTTACCTTCTCTCCCCAACCTTTTCATCAATTCCTCTACCAGTCACCCCTCCCAAGGCACTTCCTGCTTTTCTGCTGGACTCAACAGTTTGTTGAAATGGTCATAAAAACTCAAAGACTATATTCAGAATTGTGAGATTTGTTAGGGAAATAGCAGGTTGCAATTCAGGATCAATAATGACTCAGGATACAGTTCTTTGGTTCGGACAGCTTCTCAGCTGTGCCCCTCGGGCTTCTTGGGCTGAACTGGTCTCTGCCCTGATTTGGCCAGTGTTACAAAGCTCTTTATCTCTACCAGTAAGTGACCAGATGCATCCCGCTCTGCCAGTAAGCCTCAACCTGAAGGCATTCAGTATCTCATTCCATGGGTTGGCAAGCATAAGTCAACCCACAAGTGCCCAGGGGCACCTGACTCTGCCAACTAACCTCCTGCCAAAGGTTCTCAGCTTTCTCAAGCCATGGGCTGGAAACCCATATCCTGCCAGTCTTCTGGTTCTTTAGCCTTTACTACCATTTTTTTGGTCACTGTGTCTTACCCTCTTTTACCATTTCTGATATTATAGCTTTCTCTCAGATCCTGGGTCTGGGAACTTTTAGTCCCACTGACCCTGTGTACAAAAGACACACTGCACTCCTATCTCATTTTGACTGATGGTTGTCAGGACTCCTTTTGGTTCTGGGATTGGCTCTGTTTTAAGCCTGTTGTTGTTGTTGTTATGTGCAGTGGAGTCGGTTCTGACTCATAGAGACCCTGTACAGGGTTTCCGAGGCTGTAAAACTTTACGGGAGCAGAAAGCCTCATCTTTCTCCCATGGAACAGCTGGTAGTTTCGAATTGGTGACCCTAAGGTTAACAGCCCGATTCGTAACAACCACGCTACCAGAGTAAGCCTGTTGTTGTTGCTAGGTGCCCTCCAGTCGGAACTGACTCATAGTGACCCCACGCACAGCAGAACGAATCAATGTCCGATCATGGGCCAACCTCACTACCACCGCCACACTTGAGTCATTAATGCTGCCACCTGGTCAATCCATCTCGTTGGGGGTCTTCCTCTTGTTCTCTGACCCTCCATCTTACCAAGCATGATATCCTTCTCCAGCGACTGTACTCTCCTGACAATATGGCCAAAGTATGAGAGACGAAGCTTAGCCATCTTGGTCTCCAAGGAGCACATTGGCTGCACTTCTTCCCAAACAGATCTATCGGTTCTTTTGGCAGTCCATGGCAATTTAAGTATTCTCCTCCAACACCATAATTCAAAGACATCAATGTGTTCCATACACCTTATTTGCATGTTACCAACCTCATAAGTACGCATGGTCCAAATCATGATATTTTCAATTGCCTCATATGCATGTTGAGTCCTGGTGTGGAACTATGATTAATGCAACACACTGCAAAGCTGTTTAAACTGCAAAGTCGGCAGTTCAAGCTCATCAGTTGCTCCTCAGAAACCCTATATAGGGTCTCTATGGGTCAGAACTGACTCGATGGCACTTAACAACAACAACAACAACATATGCATGTGAAAGCTTAGCAATGAATAAGGAAGACCAGAGAAGAGTAGATGCATTTGAATTATGGTGTAGACAAAGAATGTTGAAAGTACCATGGGCTGCCAGAAGAACAAATGAATTTGTTTTGAAAGAAGTAGAGCCAATTGCTCCTTGGAAACAAAGATGGTGAGACTTCATCTCACATACTTTGTACCTGTTATCAGAAAGGCCATGTAGAAGGGCATGCTGGTTGGCAAAGTGAAGGGTCAGAGAAAAAGAAGAAGACCGTTCATATGATGGATTGACACAGTGACTGTAATAATGGGCTCAAAACATGACAGTTGTGAAGACGGCACCGGACCAGCCACTTAGTCATGCATAGCGTCACTGTGAGTGGGAACTGATTCAAAGGCACTTAACAAGCATAACAACTTACAAGGATTAGTTACACTTTATTTGCATTAAAGCTATCCAATAAAATTGTTGGGCCACAAGCTGTTTATTTGTATAATCCAACCCAATAATTTGGTGGGAAATACAAACACTATGGACAGAAGAGCCAAATTAAGTAATTCACTGCACTGCAGATGACATGGAATATAGAAGGATGAGGGAGTTAGACTGTAGTGATTGAGGGAGGGCATAAGCACTTCACACGGCCTTAGATACAAAGGTTTATGTGAACATTTTCTGCTTAAAGTTTGCAGTTCCTTATTCTGCTGATAATTCCTGATATCTCTGGCTCTGGCTGTGTTTTGGTTGTCTCTCTCTCGCTCTCTTTTTTTTTAATCTTTATAGTGAATTGGGTGCTAATTTACATGGGAGAACATTGGTTTTTAAACTCATCATTTCATTGCAATGATTACAATCTCCTGCATGCATCAACATTCACCAGTATTTGCTTCTATTCCTTCTGGTTTTTGTTTGTTTTTGTGGGGGATGTACACAAAGACACCCAGGAAAATATAATCATGTAAACAACCAAAGGACATATTCTGCAAGACTGCCTCTTGGCAGTCTTTCTGGTTCCATGAGTTCAGAGTACTCAGCTGCTCTACCTCTTCATGCCCTCATCTATGCCTCCATCTCTAGTGTCACTGCTTCTCTGAATAGGGTCCCACATTCTGCTAGTGCTCTTCTCCCTTGATGATCCTAGGGTCCTCTGTTCCTGGACTGTAAGATGAACTATATCCCCCTTTTTGTTACGAAACTTCTATCTTTACAGTTGTGACAATTGCAATTAATCACAAAAAAATTAATTTGTTGTCTCTTGTGTAGAGAGATCAACTCCCACCCAAACTTTAGTTCAGATAATAAGTTTGAAATATCTCAGTTATCAAGATGTATAAATAGCTTCTTCCTTACATAAAGAAGCTTTCTGTGGACAGTAAAGAAGATTCCTAAGAAGTTCCAAAATGTCCTGAAAGACATTTTTGAAAGAAAAATGTGGAATTGTTGTTGTTAAGTGCCGTTGAATTAGTTTTGGCTCATAGCCACCCTGCACAGGGTTTCCAAGGAGCAGCTGGTGAGTTTGAAGTTTGCAGTTCAAACCGAGCTTGCAGTTCAGTGCTTATCCTACAATGCCACACCAGGACTCCAATGTGGAATGGTGATGGTGGTTGGTTATGTGCCACAGAGTCGGTTCTGAATCATAGTGACACTGTATAGGGTTCCTGAGGCTATAAATCATTAAGGGAGCAGAGCCTCATCTTTATTCCTTGGAACTGCTAGTAGTTTCTAACTGCTGACCTTGAGATTAGCAGCCCGTCTACATTACCAGAGCTCCTTTAATATGGAATAGAAACTCAAATTATTTTATTTTATTTAAGTTTTTATTGTGAGGTTTACATGAGAAAACATAAGCTTTACACTCATCCTATCGTATTTCATTTCATTGCAATGATTACAATCTCCTCCATGCATCATCAAATAACCAAGGGGTACACCACACATGCCTGTCCCCCTCCCCGCTCCCCCCGCCCTGCCACCAGCACACAGCCCTTCTCCCTCCCTGAGTCCAGTGTGCCCAGCCATTTCATCTGCCCAAATCATCATATCTGTCTCCATCCCTAGCATCATTGCCTCTCTGGATGGGGTCACACTCTCTGCTCTTCTCACTTGATGGTCTCAGGGACCTCTGCTCCTGGGATGCAAAATCAATCACTCTCTTCCTTTTGTCAAAAAACATCTACCTCTGTATTTCCTATTCTCACAGTCAGTCTTAATGGCAATTATTCACTATTGTACCACAAGTCTTATCCCCATTTCCTTTGGCCAGCCTAGCCCCAACGGAATGGAAATCATGCAGTGGTGATTCTACCTTCCCCCACCCTGTCTGGAACTAGGCTCCCTCTTGAAAGCTTGTAAGCCAGTTACTTCTTGCCATTGTAGGCCCCCCATTTTGGGTAGCCAATGTCCAAGTTGCCCATCCCTGTCAACCCTGTGTACTGAGGGGGTTGGGAGTGATCCTCACTGTAAAGATTGTTCCCTTTTTTGTGCTACTACATCCATAAGTATAGGTAAAGTTCATCAAATTGTAGTTGGTTACTCTTTTGTTTTCCCTCTTCTTTCTTCTTCTAGTCGAGTTCTGATCATCCAGCCATTGAAGCCAGGTCAAGTGGGTACTGTCTGCAAGTATGGGTGTTCTTGTGCATCTCCCCTCACTTCATATCAGCGGGATGCTTCACTCTCCACTCTAGTCCTCTGTGGCCATGTCACTGCCTCTGGGCCTAGGAGTCCCTGGGTCTTGCTGTAACTGCTGGCCATCCAGGTCTCCACTCAGGTTCACAAGGGTCTATTGAATGTGTTCGTGCTTAGCTCACAACTTCATTGCTATTTTTCCCCCTCTTCCCCTTATCAGTGACCCATGTGGTCACCAGCCAGTCCGCATGCCTGCTCATGTAATCCCCTTGAGTCTCAGTCTTAGAAGGGGATTTGCTCTAAGGGGTCCTGACCACTTGCCTAGATGGCTCCCAGATGAACAGCTTACTTGCTCTTGTAGTAATCAATCAGACTGCCATTATTGTTTCGGATTTTTCCTGCAAGTGTTTCTTTCACGAAGTATCTTCTTTCTTCTAGCCACTCCAGGCTGGTCTACTAATACTTTCCAGTGGAAATGTCCTTCCTCAGTCAGTTCTGGGTGAGGTTCTGGATTCTACCTATGGTCTTTTGCAGTGTAAAGGCTCCACAGGAAGCGTCTTTCACTGGGCAACTTCTAGACCCTTTTAAGGTATTCCTATCAGTTGTAGGCTGAAGACAAACTGACAAGCTTTCTGTAGTGATGTTTCTGGGTATTCCTCCCCCTTTCCCAAGTATCTATTTTACAATGATAGGCAAAGGAAACCAAGATTCAGAAGTCAGCCAAGAATCTTAACATAATTCCTACTTTTACCCCTTCAAACCATGCCTCAATCCCTGAAGCCTGGAACCCTGTTGTTCCAAGGTTGTGCATACATCATCATTTAGTTCTGTCCCACTTTGTTGTTGTTGTTGTTGTCATGTGCCATCGAGTCGGAACCAACTCATAGCGACCCCATGCACAGCAGAACAAAACAATGTCCGATCCTGGGCCAACCTCACTACCGCTGCCACACTTGAGTCCATCAATGATGCCACCTGGCCAATCCATCTTGTTGGGGGTCTTCCTCTTTTTCTCTGACCCTCCATCTTACCCAGCATGACATCCTTCTCCAGCGACTGTTTCCTCCGGACAATATGCCCAAAGTAGGAGAGACGAAGCTTAGCCATCCTGGCCTCCAAGGAGCACTCTGGCTGCACTTCTTCCAAAACAGATCTATTGGTTCTTTTGGCAGTCCATGGCACTTTCAGTATTCTCCTCCAACACCATAACTCAAAGGCATCAATTCTTCTACGATCCTCCTTATTCACTGTCCAGCTTTCGCATCCATATGAGGCTATTGAAAACACAATGGCCTGGGTCAGGCGCATCCTAGTCCTCAAGCTGACATCTCTGCTCTTCAACACTTTAAAAAGTTCCTGTGCAGCAGATTTGCCCAGTGCAATACGTCGTCTGATCTCTTGACTGCTACTTCCGCGAGTGTTGATAGTTGATCCAAGAAGAATGTCCCACTTAGCCCATGCGAAACTGCCTAACTATTCTCCCATCAGCCTTGTCCTTCCATTCCCCTTCCCCTTCTTGTGCATTGCCCTCCACTTCCCCCACGCACCCAAGCTATCCTGTGTCTATTCCCTACCCTGTGCTCTGTCTTCCTCTCCCTCCCTTCCTCTTATCCCATACATCCTGGTGATCAGCAAATATATATATATTCCCCTTTTAGTGTGGGTTCTTATACTTAGTCTTTTACAATAATGGTCCTATGAAGTATTTCTCCTTTTGTGACTGACTAATTTCACTCAGCATAATGTCCTCAAGGTTCATCCATGTTATGCAGTGGCTTGTAGCCTGCTTGCTGTTCTTCAAGGTAGCATAGTATTCCATTGTGTATGTATGTACCACAGTTTGTTTATCCATTCTTCAATTGATGGGCACTTAGGCTGTCTCCATCTTTTTGCTATTGTAAATAGTGCAGCTAAGAACATTGGTGTGCATATATCTACTTGTGTAATGGCTCAGATTTCTTGCAGGTAAATACCAAGTAGAGGAATTCCTGAATCATAAGTTATTTCTATTTCCAACCTTCTGAGTAAGCACCATATTGCTTTCCAGAGTGGTTGCACCATTTGCAATCCCACCAACAATGTAGGAGGGTCCCCATCTCTCTGCTTTTACAGCCTTGCCAGCATTTACAATTTTCTAGAATTAGTTTTCCCTTGTCACCAGTTGCTTATACAAGACTGTAATATTGGGCAAGGCAACATCTCTTATTGTGGTGGAGCCTGGGGAAAACTGAGGAAACAAGAAGGAAGGTATCATGATATAAATATGGATGAAATGATATAGTCACCATTACAGATTATGAAATGCTATGGAAAGTTGTGGGTTTCATCCTTTACCAGTGCATCCCTGCTATAGAAGAGGACCCAACTCAAACATTTCTTGTCATAACCTTAGCACTACATGACCTGGCCAAAAATTGGTTCCTTCTACATATTTTTATAGACTCCTAGGCCACTGTTAATGATCTGTTTATTTGACCTGGCTAAGAGTAGAAACTATGGTAGTGTAATGGTACGAATCAGTCTGCGAACCACAGGGTCAGCAGTTCGAAACTACCAGCTAATCTGCAATTGAAAGATGAAGCTTTCTTCTCCCGTAAAGATTTACAGCCTCAGAAACCCTGTACAGGGTCGCTATGAGTCGGAACCAACTCCATGGCACATAACAACCACAAGAGTAGCAACAGCCCTTATCAAAAATTTGGCTCGTTTTGAGGTAAAAACTCTTAGAATTTATCTCATAGGTACCCAAAATATAAATCAAAGTCACAGATATCTTTAAGTACATAAAACTACAAGACAAGTACTCACCAGGAAAATCTTATCCACTTTGGATTTCCAAAACAATATTGAGTACGAGTGGTGACAAAGAGCATCCTTGTCTGGTTCCCGTTTGTAGACGGAAGGCTTTCAGTTTCTCTGCATTGAGAGTGATGTAGGATGATGGTTTTGTACATACGCTTTTTATTATGTTGAGGAATTTCCTTCAATTCCTACTTTGTTGAGTGTTTTTATCAGGAATCGATGTTGGATTTTGTCAAATGCCTTTTTTTGTATCAATCGATATGATCATGTGGTTCTTTTCTGTTTTCTTATTTATGTGGTGGATTACACTGATTGTTTTTCTAATGTTGAACCATCCTTGCATCCCATTTATGTCATCTTGTTCAATTGACAAGAAATAGCACAAAAAACACAAACTCAGCCCAAGAAGGCATGCAAAACAAAGGAACAAACAGCACTACCAAAAAATTAATATAATGGCAGCAATTAATTCATATATATCGATAATTATATTCAATGTCAATGGATTGACTGCACCAGTGAAAAGACAGAGAGTGGGAGATTGGATAAGAAAACAAGAACCTTCAATATGCTGCCTGCAAGATACAGACCTTATACACAAAGACAAAAACAGACTAAAAGTTAAAGGATGGAAAAAATATAGCAAGTTAACTACAACAATAAAAAAGCATGAGTGGCAATTCTAATCTCTTATAAAGTAAACTATTAGAGAATAAATTCCTGTTTGTTAAAACTATCCACTGTGGTATTTCTGTTATAGCAGCACTAGATAACTAAGACAGGGACATTATTCAAAGTGGGTCAATTTGTGAGTAACATCATAAATGTGCTTAAGTAAATTTGCATATGAGGAATATATTCTCTCTAAAACTAAAAAAAAAAAAAAAAACACACTAGAAGATGTTGATCTTGTTTTAATTTTGTGAATGTTGAAGGAGAGGCAGTAGATGTTTCTTTATAGTATGTGAGATGGAGAAGTCTTTGACAGACCAAATAATGGCCACACAATTAATTAGGTGACAGAGCCTTGCACTATGTGTTGGGAAATACCCATCTTTTTTGTATGTGTATGTGTGTTTGTGTGTATCCTAAATGAATGTGCCAAATAAATCACTTTAGGGCTGGGGAATGTAATGTTTTACATGTGCCCCTGAAAAAAGTTGGAGGAGGTAGATAACATCTTGTTTACAAAGACTGCACAATGGCTGGACTGTTGTGATTCCTCCTTCTCCCTGTCCCCAGCCACACACACAATTAGTCAAGAACAAGTATATTCTGTTCATTCTGAAAGACTATTAAAATAATCTGTGAAGAGAACATCTGAGCTAAATCTATGACTAAAAATATACTATGCTGTTGTTAATTGCCATTTAGTTGGTTCCAACTCATAGCCACCTTGTATCGAGTTTCTGAAGAGGAAATGGGGGTTTGAACTACTGACCTTATAGTAGAATTCCAGTGCTTATCCTACAGTGCCACACAGGACTCCTGCAAAGTTTGTATCAGTTACTAATTTGATGGAGTCAGTAATTTAAATTACATTGACTTTGGTGAACCAGAATAAATGAGATCATATTACCAAATTTGCTTAAATCTACCTGAAGGTGGAATTCATTCTTTTTAGATATTTTGACAGAACGCTTGGACTGTTAATGGAGAATCAGGAGATAATTTCTCATTATTTAAATAGGCCATGTAAGTTGTTATTATTGTTGTTGTTTTTGGTGTGCCGTGGAGTCAGTTCTGACTCAAGCGACCTGTATAGGGTTTCCGAGGCTGTAAATAATTATGGGAGCAGAAAGCTTCATTTTTCTCCTGTGGATACGCTGATAGGTTCTAACTGCTGACCTTGAGGTTAGCAGCCTGACTCATAACCACTAAACTATCAGAGCTCCTTTTCAATCCCACATGACAGTAAATCTTTACAGAAGCAGACTGCCACATCTTTCTTTCATGGAGTGACTCGTGGATTTGAACTATTGACCTTTCATTTAGCAGCCAGATTCCTAACCCACAGCCATCAGGAATCCTAGGCTTAGTATAGTAGGTGTAATTAATCGTAGCACTTTAAATTTATGTGAGGCCAACCAACAGGTGTTGAGGGGCATGGGTGGAATCTCATTTTGTCAAGCTGATTATTTGTTGTTGTTGTTTAAGTGCCACAAAGTTGGTTTTGACTCATAGCGACCCTGTATAGGGCTTTTGAGGAGCAGCTGGTGAGTTTAAACCACCAACCTTGTAGTTAAAACTGACCTCACAGTCCAATGCATTAACCTGCAGTGTCATACCAGTATGCCATGCTGATTATAAATTTTGGGTGCTTATCAGATGATGATAAGCACCCAAAATTTAATTTAATTTTCATTTAAAATGAATTGGGTCAAAATATCTATGCCTGGATAGAACATTTTAGGGCAATAGAAGCTGTTTCCATGGACAATTTAGGCAAGGTAATAGTTCTGATAGTTAAGGGGATGCTTCTTTCTTTTGTATCTTGAGCAGCTCTCAGATTTCTATCTTGGAATGGTTGGTAGATTTGAGCAGTTAATCTTGCAGTTAGCAGCCAAACATTTAACCCACAGCACCACTAGTGTTCCTTTTTCTCTATGGAACATGATTCTATTTAAAACATCTGAAATATTAATAAAGTGATACATAATAAAAGAAAAATAAGAAAGGCAATGGTAAGTAAAATTTCAAAGCCAGAGTTTACCTCTAAAAAGTAAGCAAGTGGTGTGGGAAAGGGAATAAATACATAAAAAGTTATAGATATTTGATTATATTATAGCACTTTGAACAGTAGACTCATGAATTTACACTATATTTTAAGTTAATAACTAACATAAATATTGCATACATATACATATATAATATTATCAACAACAATTTGCCAGAAATATTAATTTATGAGGGATATCATTGCTGATATCAGATGATTCTTTACTGAAAACAGAGAATACCAGAAAGATGTTTTGTTATTAAGTGCTATCGATGTGGTTCTGACTCATATCAACCATGTAAAGGGTTTCCAAGGAGTGGCTGGTGGATTTGAACCACTGATTTTGTGTTTAACAGTCCAATGCTTATCCTACAGCACCACAGCAGGACACCAGAAATATGTTTACTTGTGCTTTATTAACTATGCAAAGATGTTCAACTGTGTATCATAACAAGCTATTGATAACATTGTGAAGAATGAGAATTCTAAGACATTTTTTTGTGCTCATGAAAAAACTGTACATAGACCAAAAGGCAGTTGTTAGAACAGAACAAAGGAATACTGAATAGTTTAAATTCAGGAAAGGAGTGTGTCAAGGTTGTATCATTTCACCATAGTTATTCCATCTGTATGCTGAGCAAATAATTAGAGAAACTTATTCATATGAAGAAAACATGGCGTTAGATTTGGAGAAAGAGTCAATAACATAAGCAGATGATGCAACCTTATTTGCTGAACATGAAGAAGACTTAAATACTGATGAAGATCAGAGAGTACAACCTTCAGTATGGATTGCACCTCTATATGAATGAAATTATAATCCTTACAACTGGAATTATAAATAACATCATGATAAACAGAAAAATTTAATGTTTACACTCATCGAAAAAGCAGTTAAGCAACACACATGGAAGAAACCGTTAAGCAATCAATGTACTGCATCAAATAAATCTGCTTCAAAATCTGTTTTAAAGTGTTAAAGAGCAAGATGTCATTTTATGGACTAACCTGTACCTGCCCCAAGTCATTGTATTTTCAATCATGTCAGAAACATGGGAAAGCTGGACAATGAACAAAAAAAGACCACAGAAGACTAGATATATTTGAATGATGATGCTGGCAAAGAATATTGAAAGTATCATGAACTTACAGAAAAACAAACAAGCCTGTATTTATTTGAGGAAGTGTGGCAGGATTGCTTCTTAGAAACAATGGTGCTGAGACTTGTCTCTGCTACTTTGAACATGTTGTCAGAAGAGACCAGTTAGCATCATGTTCAGTAAAGTGTGAGGTAAAAACAAAAAAAAAAAACAAAAGAAGAGAAGGACCCCCCACCCCCAAAGAGATGGATGCACACAATTGCAACAAAAATAGGGTTAAACATAGCAACAGTTATGAGGATGGCACAGGATCAGGCAGTGTTTTGTTCTGTTGTGTATGGAGTCAATATGAGTTGGAACTGACTCAATGACACCTAACAACAACATAATATTATGTTGAAAAGAGATTATAAAATATAATAAATTCCTTTAATCTTCTGTTATATTGTTCAATGTCATAGTTTGAGTTGCCTAGATGAGCAAAACTAGTGAAGCCTATACATGTAAATATACAGAGATTTATCTAAAAGAAATGACCCACATGGCTGGTTGTAGAGGCTAGCAAATTCCAGTCCTGTTGGTTAGATGTCATGTAGGAGGCTTCTCCTGACTCACATAGCTGCAGGGCCTGATAAAACCAAAATTGGCAGGTCAAAGTGAAAGCTGCTGGCTGCAAAAGCAAATAATTCCAAAGTCAGCAGGTAAGATGGCAGGCTGCTAACTCACAAGTTCCAGTCTCCTCCACTGGCTGAATTTCTAAAAACTGGAGCTCAGATGATGATGAACCAGATTCAGGATTCAGTTCCAGCAAAACTCAAGAGGGTGTTGACAGAATATAAATATATATTAGAAGCAGGTCACAACCTTTCAATTGATCAACTGTTGGAAGAGGTTCTCATTAAGGAAACAATTACATTATATCACTGCCATCGTGGAGGATAACTACATAATAACTGAAAATTGTGACCGGCAAAGTTGACAACAAACCAGAGGCTGTTAATTCTTTCCTTGTAGTTCAGTCTGATTTTACACTATATATATTGAAGCTATGATACTAAGCACCTGGAAATGCAGAAGTGTGCTTCTCTAGTAAATTAAAACTCTTTTCTTTGTTGTAAAGTACTGTGGAGTCAGTTCCAACTTATAGCGACCCTATTATGTAAGGTTTCCGAGCAGCGACTGGTCAGTTTGAACTGTCAATCTTGAGATCCAAACTGACTTGGCAGTCTTTTGCCTTAATATTATTTTGACTATCATTAATATAAGGAGCTCTGGCAGTGTAGTGGTTACGAATGGGCTGCGAATCACAAGGTCAGCAGTTCGAAACTACCAGCTGCTCTGAGGGAGAAAGAGGAGGCTTTCTGCTCCTGTAAAGATTTACGGCTTCGGAAACCCTGTTCAGGGTCGCTGTGGGTTGGAACCGACTTGATGGCACTTAACAAAAACAACATCATTAATATGAACCCTGTGTGGTACTGTAGGAAAAGCACTGGGCTGGTAACTACAAACTCAGCAGTCCAAAGCCACAAGCTGCTCTCAGAAACCTTACACAGTGCCACTATGAGTTGGAACTGACTGAAAGCACACAACAACATCATTAAAATAATCATACCAGCTTTTTTTGGTGATTTATCTATGTCCTCAGAAAAAATACATTATATAATTAAAGATGTGTTGAAACAGTAAACTCATAGAAGGAAAATAAATGAAAATATATTTGAGTAGGTCAATCTAACTTTTGTGGATAATAACTGCCGAATATACAAGAATAGTAAATAAATATATGTATGTCCAAAGTACAGATAATATGACCCAAGTACATGAGACAAAGTCAAAGAGTAAATCTTTATGGAATTAATTATAAAATCATAAATAATTAGTATATATATATATAAAATCATAAATAATTAGTAACTATATATATATATATAGAGAGAGAGAGAGAGTTGTTGTTAAGTGCCATCTAGTTGGTTCCAACCCATAGCGACCCTGTATAGGGTTTCTGAGGAGCGGCTGGTGAGCTTGAGCTGCCGACCTTGAAGTTCAAACAGCTTTGAAGTCTGGTGCATTAACCCACAGTGCCACACCAGGACTCCCATATATACATATACATACATACATACATACATATGTTGTTGTTGTTAAGTACCATTTCCGAGGCTGTAAATCTTTACAGGAGCAGAAAGCCTCATCTTTCTCCAGCAGAACAGCTGGTAGTTTCGAACTGCCGACCTTGAGGTTAGTAGCCTGATTCGTAACTATTGTTACCACAGCTCCTTTATATGTATATATACCTGGTGTAATGCTTTGGGTTAACACTCTAGACTGCAAAGTCACTTTGAACTGCAAGGTTAGTGGTTCAAACTGACCAGCTGCTTCTTGGAAATCCTATACAGATTCACTATGTGTCAGAACCTACTTGACGGCACTTAACAACAACACTATATCAATATCTATATCTAAATATAGCATATTATCCAGACAGACTAGGCCCTAGAGAAGGACATCATCCTTGAGAAAGCAAAGGATTAGTGAAAAAGAAGAACACCCTAAACAAGATGAAATGACATAACTGTGCGTTCAAACACATGGCCACAATTATGAGGATGGCAGAGGATTTAGCAGCATTTTCTTTGGTTGTGTACAGAGGATCACTATGAGTCAGAAGTAACTAGAAGGAACCTTACTATAATAATTATAGCTATAATGCTTGAGGTTATAATCTTAGATGGGAATGGGTGATCTTTCTTACATTAATGTGGGAGGATTAGTGTACCGTGAGCCATTATTGTTGCTGTTAGATATCCTCCAGTTTGTTTCCATTCATAGTGACTTATATACAACACAGTGAAGCAACTGCCTGGCCTTGCCCCATTCTCACAGTTGTTGTTACCCTTGAGTCCATTGCTGCTGTCACTGTTCTAATCCATTTTATTGAGGACTTTCCTCTTTTTCTCTGACCATCCGCTTTACCAAACTTAATGTCCTTCTCCAGAGACTAGTAAGTCCTGATAATATGTCCAAAGTTTGAGAGACACTCACTTACTTACACCAAGAAATTTGAAATAGTATTATCAGGCCAACTGATTGGAAGAGATCCTTATTTGCACCCATTCCAAAGAGAGTGCCAAACCCATTCCAACAAAATGCCCAAATCATCAACAATATCATTAATATTATATGCAAGTAAAATTTTGCTAAAGATAAATCAAAAAGGGTTGTCAGAGTATATTAATAGGGAACTTCCAGAGTTTCAAGTTGGTTTTAGATGAGGATGTGGAATGAGGGATATCATAACTGACATCAGTTGGATCTTACCTGAAAGCTGAGTTTCAGAAAGATATTTATCTGTGCTTTATTGACTATGCAAAGGTTTTCAACTGTGGAGATCTTGACAAGCTATAAACGAAGAATAGGCTTTCTATATACTACATTTTGCTCATGAGCATAGATCAAGAGGCAGTTGCTCCAAAAGAACAATGGGGTACTGAATAGCTTAAAATCAGGAAATGCATCCACTAGGGTTCTTTCATTCACCATAGTTATTCATTCTGAATGCTGAGCTGGATTATATAATGAAGAATGTGGTATCAAGATTGGAGGAAGACTCAATAGCAACCTGCGATGGGCAGATGATACCACATTGCTTGCCGAAAATGACTTAAAATACTTATGATGATGATCAAAGACCACAGCCTCCAGTACGGGTTACACCTCAATGTAAAGAAGAAAAAAAAAAAAATCCTCACCATTGGACCAGTAAATAGTATCATGATAAACAGAGTAAAGATTGAAGTGATCATTTTGCTTGTATCCTCTATGAATTCTGTTGGAAGCAGTAGTCAAGAAATCAAACAAAGTATTGCATTAGGAAAATCTACTGCACAAGATCTGTTTAAAATGCTTGAAAGCAATGATGTCAGTCTGAGGACTAAGGTGCATCTGACCCAAGGTATGGTGTTTTCAATAGCTTTATTTGTACACAAAAGTAGGACAGTGAATAAAGAAAATCACAGAGTTGATGCATCTGAATTATGGCGTTAGAGAATAATGTTAAAATTACTATGCAGTGAGGACGTCTAGTTTGGGGGCAGGAGATGCAGAGACATGTATGGGAGGATCCTCTGCGGAGGTCCAAAAACAAAAAAAAAAAAGGGAGAAGGCGCTTTGCCAGAACAGTTCCACGGCTTTGGATCTAATATAAATTGTGGGACATCAATTTTCGACGCCCACCGGTGGAGAAATCCAACTGTAGTGGGTGGGAATACACAGCAATTTCTGAATCGATCGGGATGTTACCTGTGGGCCCCTCAGCCTGGGCTGAGATCAGAGGGTGGGGCCACAGCCAAACTAATGCAGCTCTGAATCCAAGGAGCGGCTTCTGGAAATAGAAATGTGATGGCTTTTTACACTTTTCTTTCCTCCTCTCCCTGTCGCACCATCTCTGCCCAGTGTGGACACCTTCAGGATCGTGGGAGCACATCCCCCAAAGGGTCCAGTGCTGCGCCCACAGGGTACAATTTTCCTACAACACAAGAAATTCCTGAAAGCAGTCACACAAGTCAATCCCTTGGCTGCTTCTTTTGAGGTCCCACTCTGGGACTCATCCCTAAAGCTGACCTGGGTGGGAGCCTTTATTCGGACCTGACCTAACAAGAGACAGCAGGCCTGGCCATACAAGCAAACCTTATTTGCACCTTGTAAAACCCCCAAATAAAAGGCAAGAGCCAACACCAACTACTGTATGAAAATTACGCTGTGCATACGCAGATACCTAACTGACCTTCAGAGATAAAAATATTGGAAAATCGTACTTCCATTCATTTCTCAATATCTGTCTGTGTACCTTCACAGTGGTGACTAAAGGAGGTTTCTGAGTGAGTGGACACCCCCACCCACTGCTGGAGGTTTCTACTGTGCACGTACACTGACCTGCGCAGCAAAAGCTACTGAACAGTTGGCTACGGTTTTATTTTTGTTTTTGTGTAGTGATTTTGTCTTTGCTTTTACTTTTAGGTCCCTTTAGTCTCACTTTTTTCCTGGGGGCTGAGGCTTTCTCTCCCTGCATTACCCAAGAATAGGCAGCAATCCTGGCCATATAGCCTAGCCACAAGCATATCCTATAATATTCTACCATCCAGCTGCTAGGCATTACACAGAAAGCCAACACTTGCTAAAATAGCCTGCAGCTGAGTAATAACAGTCTCGAAAAGGGAAGCTTATCTCCAGATCACATCCACCATGAGACACTCGGTAAGCTTAACAACATTCATTTAATCACTGAAAATGCATCTAACTATTGAAAATGTCCAAGAGAACAACAACAAAAGATCTCAGCACATGTGTGAAAACAGAAAAGAGTAACTGAGACAAATGAACTGGGGCAGACATAGACATCAAGTTAGAAAAAGAGCAGGCTTTGGATCTGCCTGGGAAGGAATTCAGAATGATATGGAGACAGACCCAAATCCTCCAAAGAGTTGTTGTTTAGTGCCGTCAAGTCGGTTCCAACCCATAGTGACCCTGTACAGGGTTTCCGAGGCTGCAAATCTTGACGGGAGCAGAAAGCCTCATCTTTCTCCCGCGGAACATCTGGTAGTTTCAAACTGCTGACCTTAAGGTTCGCAACCTGATTCGTAACCACTACGCTACCGTAAAATAAGGAATAAATCACAAAAGTGCTACTGGAACATTCAAACAAGATAGATTTAGCATTGGAAAAAATTCAGAACCTGCAAAAAGAGGTCCAGACAGTTAATAATAAAGTATCAGAAATGGACAATACACTGAAAGGGCAAAGGCCTAGAAACCACATGTGTGATGCCACAACAGAACTAAAAGAAATAAAAAGGATAATATCAGAATACTATGAAGACTTGTACTCCAACAAATTTGAAAACTTAAAAAAGATAGATACAATTTTAGAAAAACACGACCTACCTAAACTTACACAGAGTAAAGTAGAACACTTGAACAGACCTATAACAAAAGAAGAAATTGATCAGATCATCAAAAAACTCACAAACAAAAGAAGTCCAGGCCCAAATGGCTTCTCTGGTGAGTTCTACCAAACATTCAGGAAAGAGTAGTCAACAATTATACTTGAATTATTCCAGAATAGAGAATAGGATGGAAAACTTCCTAATACATTTTATGAAGCAAGCACAACCCTCATACCAAAACCAGGGAAGGACATCACTAAGAAAGAAAATTATAGACCAATAGCCCTCATGAATATAGATGCAAAAATTCTCAGCAGAATCCAGCACCACATCAAAAAATAATACATCATGACCAAGTGGGATTGATATCAGGGATGCAGGGATGGTTCAACATTAGAAAAATGATCAATGATATCCACCATATATATAAGAAAAAGGAAAAGAACCACATGATCATATAGATTGATGCAGAAAAGGCATTTGACAAAATCCAACATCCATTCCTGATAAAAACACTCAACAAAGTAGGATTTGAAGGGAAATTCCTCAACATAATCAATAGCATATATACAATACCAACAGCCTACATTACTCTCGATGGAGAGACACTGAAAGCCTTCCCTCTGTGAACATGAACCAGACAAGGATGTCCTTTGTCACCACTCCTATTCAATATTGTTTTGGAAGTCTTAGCCAGAGCTATACGGCAAGATAGGGAAAATAAGGGCATCCAAATTGGCAAAGAGGAAGTAAAACTCACTCTATTTGCAGACAATATGATCTTATACATAGAAACCCCCAAAGACTCAGTAAAAAAGCTACTAGATCTCACTGGAAGATTCAGCAAAGTGGCAGGGCGTCAATTGGATTCCTCTATACCAGTAGTCACAGTGCTGAAAAGGACATTCGGAAAGCGATATCATTTATAATAGTTGCCCAAAGGATGAAATATCTAGGAATAAATGTAAAAAGAGAAACAAAGAAAACTACAAAACACAAATACAAGAAACCAAAAGAGACTTAAAAAGTAGAACAATAAACCATGCTCCTGGATATGAAGACTTAACATTGTGAAAATGTCATTACTGCCCATAGGAATCTACACATACAATGCAACCCCAATCCAGATTCCAATGACATTCATCAAAGAGATGGAAAAAACAATTACAAACTTTAATTGGAAAGGAGAGAGACCTAGGATAGGCAAAGCACTCCTTAAGAAGAAGAATGAAGTTGGAAGCCTCTTACTCCCCAATTTCAAAAATTTACTACATGGCTGCAGTGGTCAAAACAACTTGATACTGGTATACTGGTACAATGAAAGATACATAGATCAATGGAATAGAATCAATAATCCAGAAATCAACCCATCCTCATACAGCCCACTGAGTTTCAACAAATGGCCTAAGTATATCGCATGGGGAGGTGATAGTCTCTTCAACAGGTGATGCTGGCAGAACTGGAAAGCAATATGTGAAAATTGAAACAAGACCTTTACCTCACCCCTTATACATAATCTAACTCAGCATGGATTAAAGACCTAAATGCAAATCCCAGAATTCTAAAGGTCATTAATGAAAAAATAGGGACAAATTTAACAGCCCTAATACAAGGCACAAGGAGCTCTGGTAGCGTAGTGGTTACGACTTGGGCTGTGAACCGCAAGGTCAGCAGTTCGAAACTACCAGCTGCTCCGCGGGAGAAAGATGAGGCTTCTACTCCCGTAAAGATTTACACCCTCGGAAACCCTGTACAGGGTCGCTATGAGTCGGTTCCGACTCCACGGCACATAACAACAACAACAACAACAACAACAATACAAGGCACACACAGACTACCAAACGTAGTGAAAATTACACAAACAAAAGTAGATAAAATAGATCAATGGGATGTACTCAAAATTAAAAATTTATGTGCATCAAAAGACTTCACCAAAAGAGTAAAAAGGTAGCCTACAGAATGGGAAAATCTTTTGCAATGATGCATCCAACAAAGGACTAATTCCTAAAATATATAGGAAACTGCAATACCTCTACAAGAAAAAGACAAATAACCCAATTTAAAAATGGGCAGAACACATGAACAGACACTTCACCAAGGAAGCGATCCAGGTAGCCAACAAACATATGAAGAAATGTTCACGATCACTAGCCATTAGAGAGACGCAAGTTAAAACAACAATGAGATATCATCTCAAACCACCAATATCAGCAAAGGACAGAAAAGTAGAGGACAATAAATGCTGGTGAGAACGCAGAGAGATTGGGACATTGTTGGTGGATTGCAAAATGGACCGACCACTATGGAAAACAGTATGGTACTTCCTCAGAAAGTTGGAAATAGCAATATTGTGTGATCCAACAATTCTCTACTTGATATTTATCCACAAGATATACGAGCCATAACATGAGTAGAGATATTCACATCAATGTTTATAGCAGTACTATTTAAAATAGCAAAAAAATGGAGGCAGCCTAAGTGCCCACCAATGGAAGAATGGGCAAATAAACTTTGGTACATACACATAATGGAATATTATGTTACCTTGAAGAATAACAAGGAAGTGGCAAGCCACCGCATAACATGGATGAATCTTGAGGACATTATGCTGAGTGAAATTAGTCACAAAAGGAGAAATACTGCCTAGGACCGTTTCGTAAAAGCTTAAGAAAAGGTATCAACACTAAAAGGGAAAAAAAAATTTTTTTTCTTTGTAAGTTACTGGGGAGTAGGGTTGGCATGAGGAGAGGGTTAATAAGGTAGAGCACAAGGTAGGGAATAAACACAAGATAGTTTGGGTTGGGTGGCAATACTCTAGAATGGGGAGGGGAATGGAAGAACAAGGTGGATGGCAGAATATTTAGGCAGGTTTGCGTGGTTAAGTGGGACAGAGATAAGTAATTATGTATGCTCCACCTTGGGACAACAGGCTCTGGAATACAGGGATTGAGGCAAGGTTTGAATGGGTAAAAGAGGGGAAATGTTAAGGTGCTTGGCTGTCTTTTGAATCTTGGTTCCCCTTGCCTACTACTGTACAATAGACACTTGTGGTGGAGAGAAATGAATAGCCAGAAACATCACCATAGAAAGATTGTAAGTCCATCCATAACATATAGCTGATTGTTGTTGTGAAGTGCCATCAAGTCAGTTCTGACCCAAAGTGACCCTGCATAGGGTTTCCAAGGAGCAGCTGGTGGACTTGAACCGCTGACCTTGAAGTTCAAACAGCTTTGCAGTCTGGTGCATTAGCCCACAGTGCCACACCAGGACTCCTCCTCCTAACTGATTGGAATACCTAAAATGGGGCTAGAACTTGCCCAGGGAAGGAGACTTCCTGCATAGCCTTAGCATTGCATAAGACCATAGGTGGAATCCTGATCCACATCCAGAATTTTCTGAGGTGTAAAATTTCCTCTTAAAAGGACAAGCAGAACAGTCTGAAGTAGCTAGAAGAATAGAAGATATTTCTTGAAAGAAAGACCAGCTAGAAAAATTAAAAACAATAATGGCAGTCTGATTGACTACTACAAGAAGAAGCAGGTTGTTCACCAGGAAGCAATAAGGGCAAGTCGTCGGGTCCCTTCAGGGCAAACCCCCTTCTAAGACTGAGACTGAAGGGGAATACACAAGTAGGCATATGGGCTTGCTGGTGACCACGTTGGTCAACTCATAAGGGGAAGTGGGAGAAAAACAGCAATGAAGTTGTGAGCTAAGTCTGACCACATTCAACAGACTCCTGTCAACCTGGATTGAGACCTGGTTGGCCAGCAGTATGGTGAGTCTTAGGTACTCCTGGACCCAGGGAAAGGGATATGGCCACAGAGGACTAGAGCGGACAGTGAAGCATCCAGCTGATATGAAGTGAGGGGAGAGGTACAAGAACACCCATACGTGTAGATAACACCCATTTGACCTGGCTTAAATGGCTGGATGATCAGAACTCGACTAGAGGAAGAAAAGAGGTAAAAAGAGTAATCTGCTACAGTTTGATGAATTTGACCTATATTTATGGATGTAGTAGCTCAAAAGAAGGAATGAATCTTTACAGTGAGGATCATTCCCACTCCCTAAGTACACAGGGTTCATAGGGATGGGCTACTTAGACATTGTTGTTATTGTTGTTGTTGTTGTTAGGTGCCATCGAGTCATTACCAAACCATAGTGACCCTATGTACAGCAGAATTAAACACTGCCTGGTCCTGGGCCAGACTCACTACTGTTGCCACGCTTGAGTCCATCGATGTTGTCACTTGGCCAATCTATCTCGCTGAGGGTCTTCCTCTTTTCTCTGACACTCCACCTTACCAAACATGATATCCAGCAACTGCTCCCTCCTGACAATATGTCCAAAGTATGAGAGGTGAAGTTTGATTATCTTGGCCTCCAAGGAGCACTCTGGCTTCACTTCTTCCAAAATGGATCTATTGGTTCTTATGGTAGCCCATGGCACTTTCAATATTCTCCTCCAACACCATAATTCAAAAGCATCAATTCTTCTGTGGTCTTCTTTATTCATTTTCCAGATTTCACATGCATATGAGGTTATTGAAATTGCCTTGTATTGGGTCAGGCGCACCCTAATCCTCAAACTGACATCTTTGCTCTTCAACACTTTAAAAAGTCTTGTGCAGCAGATTTGCCTAATGCAATATGTCATTTGATTTCTTGACTACTGCTTCCTTGAGTGTTGATAGTTGAAGCAAGAAGAATGAAGTCCTTGACAACTTCAATCTTTTCTCCATTGATAAGAATGTTTTTATTGGTCCAGTGGTGAGGATTTTTGTTTTCTTGACATTGAGATGTAATCTGTACTGAAGGCTGTACTCTTTGATCTTCATCAGTAAATGTTTTACGTCCTCTTCACTTTCAACAAGCAAGGTTGTATTATCTGCATATCACAAGTTGTTAATGAGTCTTCCTCCATCCTGTTACCATGTTTTTCTTCATAGAACCCAGCTTCTTGGATTATTTGCTCAGCATACAGGTTGAATAAGTATGGTGAAAGAGCACAACCTTGTCACACACCTTTCCTTATTTTAAATCATTCAGTGTTCCCATGTTCTGTTTGAACAACAGCTTCTTGATCCATGTACAGATTCCTCATGAGCACAATTAAGTGTTCCGGAATACTCAAACTTCTCAATGTTGTCCATAGCTTGTCATAATCCACATAATCGAAAGCCTTTCATAGTCAATAAAGCACAGGTCAACATCTGATAGTCTCTGCTTTCAGCCAAGATCCATCGGACATCAGCAGTGATAACACTCATTCCACGGCCTCTTCTGAATCCGGCTTGAACCTCTGAAAGTTCTTTGTCAATGTGTATGATTGTAGCCATTTCTGTATTACCTTTAGCAAAACTTTACTTGCATGGGATATCAAAGATGTTGCCTGATAATTTCTGCGTTCCTTCAGGCACCTCTCTTTGGAATGGGCAAAAATACGGACCTCTTGGTAAGGTGTCTTAGACATTTGCTACCAAAAATTGGGAGACTACAAATGCACAAAGTGACTGGCTTACAACTTTCAAGAGGGAGTCTAGTTTCAGAGGGTGTGGGTGAAGGAAGAATCTCCACTGAGTGGTTTCCAACCTGTCTGGACAGGGCTGGTAAAAGGAGATGGGATTCTCTTGTGGTTCAATAGTGAATAATTGCTGTCTGGACTGATTGTGAGTATTGCAAATGTAAAGGTAAACATTTTGTAACAAATGGAGGGGAGTGGTTGATCTTGCAGTCCAGGAGCGGAGGACCATGGGACCATCAAGGGAAAAGAGCAGAGTGTGGGACTCTATCCAGAGAAGCAGTGACAATGACATGGAGAGATGGAGTAGGTGGGGGCCTTGGACTCAGGGAGGGAGAGGGGCTGTGTGCTGAAAGGATGGGGACAGGCTTGTGGGGTGTATCCTTTGGTTGTCACATCTTTCTCCCATGGAGTGACTCATGGGTTTGATCTGCTGACCACTTGGTTAGCAGCAGAGAATTTTAACCATGAGGGCTTCTTTTTTGTGTAAATATCATTTTTTTTTTTTTAAGTTCTGAGAGGCAAAAAGTTTTATCATTTACAGTAGACTATGTTTACCTGTCTTGTAGAATCCTAAGATTATGCCTCTTGTTCTCCTTTCATGTTTGAAACTGAACTCACCCCAGTGAATTAATTTTCAGCCAAACACCAATAGAGCTATAGGTGGCAAAACAATAACAAATGAGGTACACACTACGTAAAATGGTCAATCATTCCAGATTAATAGGGCAACATTTATGCAAGGATAAAGTTGATTCTACATCCCGTGCATATATTTTTTTCTACTCTGTACTTAGCTTATTTTGGCGACATTTTAGGATTTAGGTACCAGAATTCTGCCCTTGCCTCTTTTCAAAGTTGTTATATGACTTTGGGGGGAAAAAATGCAATCTCTCTATATTACTGCTTTGTCATCACTAATGTTCCTGTCACCCCCACATAGCTTTATTTCTAATTTAAGCGTAGATAATAAAGACTGTTATATCTCAAGGCATTAGCTCTTTCCTATATCACTTGCATTTAAACTTCATTTCCTAATCTAAATTGAATACCCAGGTGACAATTTTAGACAGGGTCAACAAGAACGCTATTTGATGCTTTATTTTGTTTTGCAGTCACTCGTATTACATTCACTTTCACAGTAATGAACAGCTCTGTTTGTAGAAGAGAAGATATAAAAGAAAAGAAAGTATGTGTTGATTCATATTTTTTAAGATTAGAAAACTATGGCGTTGATATATATATATATTTTTTCAATCTGGCCATGATGTAACAATTTATGAAAAGTTTAGTTGTGGGCATAAGTAGTTATCACAGCTATTATAATTTATTAGCCTCCCCTTTTGGATGAGAAAGATGATAAACTCACATAGGAACAGGAGGAAACCTGCCAAGGCTTTGCCCTGCACCTGGGGCACATACTGTTGCTAGTCTCAGTAGAGTGTACACAGTAATAAATCTATATTGATTAATTAAGTAGTGGTGCCCATTGCTCTTGTCAATGAGCACACACAAAAAAAATCTGCTTTGAAATTCATGGTCAAACTATCTCCCTTTAGAACTTATAATTGTCATTCAACAAACCTTCTATTGCCTTGGCAAAATATGAGTTGATAGAAATACATACATAAATAGCTCCTGGCCTCTAAAGGAATTCATTCTAGTTAAAAGATGGAAGAAGATAAGCATGGCTGCAGTACATCTAGGAAAGTGTTAACAGAGTCGTGAAGGACATATAGGATGTAAGGTACATAAAGTTACAGGATAGGAGCATAGATGGAAAAACCTGCTATAACCTTGACTTACTTCAGGATAAAGCTAATAATGGGACATATAAAAAGAGACAATAAGGATTGTAAATAGGAGTTTGAGTTTATGGATTTAACATATGTCACATAAGAATACCCTTCACAGGATGCCACTAGGGGAAAACATTTGATGCTTTGGGCAACTGCGCATCTCACATCATTCAGGTTCTTATTTGAGATTTAGAGCAGATGCACAGTAACACCAGAGTATTTGGGATGCCTTCATCCACTCATCATCTGCTCATTCATTCCTTTATTCATCTATTTTTGACAGGCAACTAGAATAAAATTGAGCATAGAGCACATACTAAAACATCCCTTGCTATGATAAATTTCATGTGAAATTGTTTTTGTTAAGCTTCACTTGTTTGCAAAGAGGACCAGAACAAGCAGAATTGAGGCACAGAGAAGGAGGGGGGAGAGACCACATCAACAGCACTAGACCATAGTAAACAATAATACTTTCCATTTTATTCCAAATTGAAGTGATGATTCTTCCAATACTGTATCACTTTGCTGAGGAATGAGCTGGCTAAACAGTTTCATCTCTGATCAGTACACCCATTTTGCACATTAAGCCCATTCTTCAGCCAAACCTCTTGCCACTGTTGGAAGAACCCAGCCCAGCTTGTGGCTGGCTCACCCTGCAGAGAGCCCATTTCTTTTGTCAAATTGAACTCGGCTGTACTATTGTCTATCACAGCTTCTTAAGGGTTCTCTCAGCTAATGCTGTTATCTAGCTCTGCCTTAACTCAAAGCCTTTCATCCGACAACCCTGTAGACTACATCTATATGCCCTGGAATACAACTTTAACAGTGCACCTTTGTTGTAGAAGCAACAATACCTGTTAAATGAGCACCTTTGTTGTATGAGCACTTTTGTTGTAGAAGTTACAATACTTGTTAAATGAAAGTGGAGTTAGGAAGGATTTAGTGATTCCACCATTCTACCAACATTTGGATGATCTTCTCCTGTAATACAATGTGTGCTAACAAAGTACTGCTGAGGGGTCAAAAGCTCTCTTCAACGTTTTGTTGAGGGCCATTTTGGCAGGTCCAGGGCTGCAAGTCTGACTTGCCTAGAGCAGGTTGATACATGATACTCGACCTTTGCTTCATTCAAATCAGAGCTCATTGCAAAACAATCAAACACCAGCTGCATTTTTCTCCTAAGCTTGTGCCTCTGGGGCACCAGTGTCAGCATGTAACAACTCCTAGATGACTATTTCAAAGCCTGCTATTGAGTTCCACTTTCTGGATGAGTGCACGTTAATCTTCATATAAGGGCTCATATTCCTTTGGGCTTCAGCTGTATAGGCTTGTTTGATGGGCAAACTGTAATGGAAGAAGAAATGAAGATAACTCTCAGAGCCTTTAAAGGGATTCTGAACAGATGCCAAAACCCCTACAAATATGGCAGAGCGGGTTTCCAACATGAAAAGGGACTGCGCAGCCTGACTCTTCATCACTATCCCTATGAGAATCTTTTATGTTTGGGGATCTGCTGCCACTGCTGCTGATAGGGTTACTTACTTCACATACGAAAGTTAGTCACAGGTAATGTGTGATGTGTGACTACCTCTGCCTTTCAAACTGCAATTTCTTATGGAGGCTGCCATTTTTAAGAGCTGCAGCTGCTACCTGCAAGCACGTCTGTATGCTTTATACACAGTGTGGCTTTTCAATCTCTTCAGCTAATGAATAGAGCCTTTCCAAAAAAGTTCGCTGTAAGGAACATCTTATTTTCCTACTGGTTTGTATTATATAATCAAAGATATATTTGTACAAAACACAAAGAAATAGCACTTTTCGTAAAGAAAGCATTAAGACTGTATTTGACCCCTTGGCATTCTTGGCATTGCAGCATGCTGGCAGGACATTATATTGGAAGACAGTTTAAGTCCAAAATATACATTTAACTGGTTTTCTTTTCCCTTTCTTTTCCTTCTTTCAGAACTTTTTTAACTCTAAATTTCTACTATAAAATTGGCCTCTTCTTAAGAGGAATTTCTATAGCCTGTAAACTATAAAGACTTATTTTTCCATTTTAATATTGCTTACTTTACACATAGGAATCCTGGTTTTGTGTTGTAGGATAAGTACTGGACTGTTAACTTCAAGGTCGATGATTCAAACACATCAGCCGTTCCTGGGAAAGCCTATACAGGGTTACTATGAGTCAGAACCCGCTCTGTAGCACCTACCAATAACAATAATTTTACACAAAGCTTTAATTTCCTTCTGACTCATTTTTCTGGGTTTTTTTGAGGGGGTTGGGAGAGAATGCACAATTTTATTAGATTTGAGTTTCTATATCTTACCATGTTGTTGTTGTTGTTGTTAAGTGCCATAGAGTCGGTTCCGACCCATAGCGACCCTGTGCAGGGTTTCCAAGGGTGTAAATCTTTACGGGAGTAGAAAGTCTCATCTTTCTCCCGCGGAGCGGCTGGTAGTTTCGAACTGCTGACCTTAAGGTTTGCAACCCGAATCATAACCACTACGCTACCAGAGCTCCTTACCATACCCATAGTTAATTGAGCGCAGTGTTTCTTGCTTTTCATGTTTCAGGATCTATAAAATATTTTTTGAAGAGATGGCTGACCATATGGTCAGTCATCATGGCTCTAGTTGCCAGCTGCTGCTTGTGAGGGTCAAGTGTGATATCATTTATAGTTCATTACAATGCAATCCAAAGATACATGATCTTGATTGGGTTAAGTTAAAAAGCACTAAACTGCTCCAGCCATAGAATGTTCTTGATAAACCAACAAAGTGAATGCATGGATAACCAATGATGATTAGAACATGTATTTAGAGAGCATTTCAACTTCATTTTCTTAACGCTCAAAGGATACATATAACTTACTGTTTCTACTCTTAACTGTAAACCAAAACAAAACCTCAATGCAACTGAGTCAATACTGACTCATAGTAGTCCTGTAAAATGTAGTATAGGGTTCCAAGGGTTCCAAATCTGTAAATCTTTACAGAAGTAGACTTGAACTGCTGACATTTTGATCATTTCACCAACCGAGATTTAATAACCTAATAAAATAAGCATTTATGAGCAAAAGGCCCTACAATGGGAATTTTTAAAGTAAGTAACTGAGTCTTAGTGTGGTGTTGTCGGTTAATGCGCTGGACTGCAAAGCTGGTTTGAACCCCAAGGTCGGCGTTCAAGTTCATCTGCTACTCCTCCGAGCCTATACAGGGTCACTATGGGTCGGAACCGACTCGATGGCATATAATAACAACAATTAAATACATTAACCTTTGTAGAAGTTAGTAAAAAACTGAATATAACTTTAGAAATAAATGATGAAAAATCTACAAGGAAAAAATTAAAAAACATTAATAATCATACATATTAAGAAAGGTTACTGTAACTTAATAAATTGCAGAATTTTAGTTATAAAGTGTATATAAATGAGTCATCATATAAATATTAGGTGTTTTTCAAATGTATGCTAAAATACATAACCATTTCTACTTACATGTTCTAAGCAAAAAAATGCATTCATTTATGAAGTATAACTCTTGTAGCATGTTGTTGTGATCAAAAGAAGATAACCAGATTTCAAATTCTGATTGACAAAATGATAAAGCATAATTTGCTATTCTTGCATAATAAAATTAAAATAAAACACTACGCTTGATTATAAAAATTTTAATATTTTCTTATCCAACCTTACACTCCTGAGAATAACTATTTTGTAGACAATAGATATAGTCAAATATTTAAGAGAATATAGAAATTAAGCTTTAAGAAATGAAAAACTTATTGAATAAGCTGAGCATGTTTTAATCCTGTCCCAAGTAGATGAAATATTCCAGGGTAGGGACAAACCAAACTCTGAGATTTACAGTGATAAACATGCTAAATGTTGCCATTTGTCTCAAGTAATTTATATTAAAGTTAATAGGAACCAAGTATCTGCAAACCAACATTTGTCATTTTATACAAATGTCTGGCAAATTTTCATTACACTTAATCTTCATGCTGTTAGGTTATAGGATTTTTTTTTATTATTATTCTTTCCAATTTGCTAGTCAGATAAATGAGGGAGGATTACCTCTACTGGAAATTTAACTGAGAATGATTTGGCTCTCTGGTATTACTGAATAACAGCCTGCAAGAAGTTAATGCTCTTCTGAAACCCACAGTAGAGAGAAATTATACCCATAAATTCAGGATGAAAAAATAATAAAAAGAAATGGCTCTGTGATTATGAAGCTGTATCTATACGTAGCACAGCACAAACAGAGAAAAAAATGAACAGACCTGTTGAAAAATATTTCCTGCTGTATTTTCAGATGATTCATGTGTATGACATATGAACCTTAATTTTGAAAAAATACTATAGAAATAAAAAGCACACATTTTCAGCATGAATTGTCCTGGTGTAATTAGAAATAAGGAATATAAATATATATATGTCAGCTTTTACAATAAAGAGAAGTTATAGAATTGACCTGATTTTTAATTGAGGGCATTCTGTCAAAGGACCTCTTTCACCAAACTATCACAACTTGAAAAGAAATTTCAAAAGCTTAGCCTGACCATTAACTGATGTAATTTTTATATAAATAAATGAAATGGCACAGTCTTATGAAACATTAAGGGTCAGGGTTAATGTCTATGTCACAGATTATACAATGTTTTTTCTCAGCTGTACCACTGAAGCTCTAGACTCTACTTCACACATATTAAATTAGGGACTAGGGACTAAGAATGTGGCACTCAGTAAATAATATCTTAAAAATCATTATTAAACTGTGAAATATTAATTTACCCTGCACACATCTGTAACCTTATTTCATTGGATTTCTACTGAGGCTGTCATATGAAATAAAGTTTTTCTGTTCCGCTGGCTTCCCTTTTCCTTATAGTTATTAAACAAATAACAACGTAAATGGAAGGACTTGCTGAAACCTGAAATATTGGTGAAATTTTATGTAACTACAAAATATTTGCTAATTACGTGGCTTGTCTGGAAACACAATTTATATCATCTCAACTTGTGGTCTCCCCAGTTAACCACAGGAAGGCAAAATATAGCACGAGATTTCATACCTAAGCATTTATTGGTTCTATCCAGCATTGAAACATATCACATTTATTGCTGATAATCAATCACATGGTTTTGCCTAATAATAAGCCAGTTTGGAAGTACAGTATTTATTAGCCTAGGAAGAGGAGAAGAACAAGGCATGGATGAATTATATTAATTTTTGCTCTAAGACCACACTAAATGAACTATGCTCAGCATCTTGTCCCATGTAATATCAAGTTGATGAATTTGCAGTTCCTTAAAATATGGCAGTACTTTATTTACTATCTATGTTTCTCAATTATCTATCTATCTATCTATCTATCTATCTATCTATCTATCTAGGGAGCGAGGTGGCTCTGTAGGATAAGTATTGGACAGCAAAGATTAAAATCCATTAGCCACTCCATGGGAGAAAGATGAGGCTTTCTGTTCTGCAAAGAATTTGAACTTTAGAAATCCTATACAAAGTCGCAATTAGTCGGAACTGACTTGGAGGCATTGAACAATATTTATCAACTATTTTATATTTATATGGTAACTATTTTAAGATGTTTTCAATATTTATGACAAGGTTTGGCAAAATGAAAACATGTAACAACAAAATATTGCATTAAAAAAAATCATACAAGGGTTAAACAACCCCATTGATTTCTTTTGAATACCTTCTTTTGAAAATGGTTTATAGTTATTCACATTCTCATTTTAGTTAATGGTGAAATTGAAAATGTACAAATATTAAAAATATATGCAACATAATCACTGCTGGATAATGACTTTTATTACACATACTTAAAATGTTAATACAATGAAACCTGTGGGAACCAGAACCAGATATGACTGCACTGTTGATCATGGTGTCAAACGTTTTCTATACATTATTTTAGTAAAAAATAGTTTAAGTTTTCTTCTTTTACAAGTTTCTACCTTACAGAGGTTCTATCTATCATCTAAAATTTTATAGTGTAAGTACGCTATAAAGTTGTTGTTTTTCTTGTTAAATGCCATGGAGTCGGTTCAGACCCATAGCGACTGTGTATTGGGTTTCAGAGTAGCGAATGGTGAACTTGAAACGCCAACTTTTCAGTTCAAACCGACTTTGCAGTCCAGTGCATTAACCCACAGTTACACAGGGAGCTCAGATACTAGATACTAAGGAGCTCTGAGAGCGTAGTGGTTACAAATCGGGCTGCTAATTCACAGTCAGCAGTTCGCAACTACCAGGGAAAAAGATGAGGCTTTCTGCTCCGGTAAAGATTTACAGGCTCGGAAACTCAGGGTCGCTATGAGCCGGAACTGACTCCATGGCACATAATAACAACAAGAATACAATTTTAGGAATGAAAAAATCAAAGTCCATGGATTTGATTTCTGTACTGTGAATATTCAAATCATTAAGTTGTTTTATATCAATGATTAGAAATTGTGTTCTTATGAAAACATACTTCTATAACTGTTCAGAATCATGATTTATGTTTTTTTCCTGTTACTAATATATGAATTATGAAAATGTGATAATAATTCCCGACTCAAAGTTATTTGATTTTGAAAGTAATTTGTCTACTTCCCCTCATTTTTTTTTCTTAAACATGATCAAAAGAAGATCTTTTAATTTAAAAAAATTTGATATTTGCTGCATTTGTCCAAAAGGCTCTAATTGAAACTAAAATACCTACCATGTCATCTATCAGCTAAGATATACTGTATAGCTCAGCTTCTGATTAGTAGTAAATAATTGGGAGACATTTTGTTGTTGTTGTTAAGTGCCACTGAGTCAATTTCGACCCATAGCGACCCTGTATAGGGTTTCTAAGGAACAGCTGGTGAGCTTGAACCAGCGACCTTCCAGTTCACACTTTGCAGTTTGACGCATTAACCCACAGCACCACACCATGGTATAAATTGGTCACATCTGATTCTTATGGGCATAGTCACTGAGATATATGTTAAAAGAAACACACATGTGACAAGCACAAGCACAAGATTCTAAAATTTTTGGATGGAAAATAAATGAATAGGGACTGTATTTGTCTTTAAAAAAAAAAAGAAAAGAAAAACTGAGATAGAGCCCGAATTTTATGGAGAAGTATGTAAAATGTTGTTGTTGTTAAGTGCCGTCGAGTCGGTTCCGACCCATAGCGACCCTGTACATGGTTTCCGAGGTTGTAAATCTTTACGGGAGCAGAAAGCCTCATCTTTCTCCCTCGGAGTGGCTGGTAGTTTCGAACTTCGGTCCTTGCGGTTCCAGCCCCATTCGTAAAATATATCCCCTTAAAAATGTGTGTGGATGAAAATCGTCTGCATATTTCTTCCTTAATGTCATAGGCAATTCCATTTTTCTCAAATTTGTCACAAATTAACTTGAGGAGAAGAAAAATAAGAGAAGATGGTTTACTACTTTTATAAGAATTGATAGAAATGTTAGCTTTTCAGCTGAAAGCAAGCTATTCTGAACTTCTAATTTCATTCAGATGGGAAATAACCATTATTAGCTATCTAATATTTGGAATATTTCATGAAAATATTCTCCCATTAGATTTTAAGGCCACTAACTGTAGAGACTCAAGTTTGTTTTTATCTTCTACAAACAAGTATAGTGCTTGTCACACAGGAGTGTCTTAATAGGTGTTCTTTAGAAGATTAATAAAAATATGGACATTTCAATGAAGCATCATAGAATGTATTTAATTATATATTTCCTCACTGATGCAGTCTTAAACTAATGCAAGTATTCTAAAATGATTTTTAGTTTTCTTTACCATGGTTAAAAAGGAATTCCCAGGGCTTTAGATAAAACCTGGAACATATTGACAGTGCCTTAATTTAAAGATCACTTCCTGTGGGATTCTTATTTGTCACTGTGTGAATGTCTGGCAGAACAAGTAATTTTCATGAATTTATAATAACAGGGTAAAAGTCAGAAATCATTTTAATGGCAAAAATATGTTTCATAGTCAGAAAACTCATACTTTATCAAACATACTATAATTTACAGTAATTTGGCAATTAGTGTATCTTTTGAGAGTGTAGACTTCTTCACTAATTGAGAAGTTATATTTTTAAGTGTCAGAAAATCTAATACATATGTTTCCAGGCAAATAGTAAGATATTCTCTCATGTACTATGACTGAAATTGGAAAAAAATTATGTTTATATAAACTTCCTAAAAATGGCAGTAAAGTAGAGGGTGTTTATTGATGGCCACCATATACCTGTGTAAGAAGAGTTGTTTTTCAAACTCTGGTATCTAACTCTCATTACTCACTGCTGGGTTCTTGGGTAAAGTTAGTAATGGATGGGTAAAGACCACTGCCAATAAGAATATGAGGCTTGTAAATTTATCAGTTAAAAGTTGCGTTCCTTTGTATATGAAATGAACAGAAAAAGTAAAAACTTACTTGTTCTTAGGTCTGGAATTTAAAAACCCTGTTAATATCCCTCTATTTAATTTCTTTTAACTGAAGAATGAAGGAGAATGGTTTGTGTTTCCTTTTATACTAATGGAAAGAGGTTCAAAGAAATACAATGATCCAAGGAAAACAGGTCAATAAATTAGAGTCAGAAATTGACGTAAGGGCATTATTCTCAGTTTCAGCTTCAGAGCAACTTTCTTTCTTGTTACACATCCCCCTCCCCTCCAAAAAATATCCTTTGGATTGAGTAGTAGGATTATCAGGAAAAAAAATACAGTATTCTCAGTTAAATTTAATGTTTCAGATCAGCAAAAAGTAATTTTTAGTAAAGTATGTTCCATAGTGTCAGGAGGGACCAGTTGCTGGAGAAGGATATCATGTTTGGTAAGGTGGAGGGTCAGAGAAAAAGAGGAAGACCCCCAACAAGATGGATTGGCCAAATGGCAGCATCAATGGACTCAAGCATGGCAGCAGTAGTGAGGTTGGCCCAGGATAGATCAGTGTTTCGTTCTGCTGTGCATAAGGTCGCTATGAGTTGGTACCGACTCCATGGCACCTAACAACATGTTCCAAATAGTGCATGTTATTGTATGCCATTGAGTTGGTTTCAACTGCTAGTGACCTTGTACAGGAATACTGACAGAGGTTGGTGGATTTGACCTGTTGACCTTGTTGTTATTTTCAAAATATATTTATATGAATCTAAAATTTAACTGAACATCCTTTTGCTCGACGGTAACTCGGTCTTTTGCTCAGCAAAAGAGCTGAAATTCCATTATCATTCTATTTCATTTTTCCATGAACTTTCTGAAATCCCCTCATAGAACACAATAACTTACATCCTGTATTATTTTCCATTTCTAAAGTTGAATTATTGTGCTAACATTGGATGACTATTCTTCAATTATCTTATATATTTGTTATATTCCTTGAAGCATCCTTGGTGCTGCAATTGATTAAGCATTGATCTGCCAATGAAAAGGCTTACAGTTGAAATCTACCACCCTATTTATTCATAAGAGAAAGATGAGACAAGTAACTTCTGTAAAGATTTATAGGCTTGAAAGCCATATGGTACAGTTCTACTTGTTTTATAGGGTAGTAATGAGTTGGAATCAATTTGACAGCAAAGTTTTGGGATATTTCTTGATGAGTATATTAATGTATTGTTATGTATTGAATTATGACCTTTGAAGATTTCTACTGAAGTCTGAACTTTTAGTATCTGTAAATGGAAGCTTGTATAGACAACGTCTTTAAAGATGTTACCAATTAAGATAACATGAGGTCAGACTACAGTAGGGTAGGTCCTAATATCATATGAGAACAGACAGAGAAAGGATGACAGTCATGCAAAGATGCATCTGTAAGCCAAGGGATGCCTGGGGCTATGAGAAACTGAGACAAGGTAAGATTTATTTACCCTAGAATATTTCTAATGAACCTGACCCTGACAATACCTTGACTTTAGACTAATAGTTTCCTGATCTGAAAAACAATATGGTTCTATTGTTTAAACTCACTTACATTGCAGTATTTGTTACAGACACCTCTTAAAAACCAATGTGCATACCATTAAAATAAACTCATATTATAAAAATTAACATTCCCAAACCGAATTTTTTCAAAGAGTCAATAGTGTGGGCAGAGGTGCAGATGTGCATTGTCATACAAGATCGCCATGCCATTAGATAATAGTCCTCTGCACTTAATCTGACGTTTAGGCTTCAGATCTTCAGTGAGCGTCTCACTGTAATGAGCATTATTGATTGTTGAACCTTGTTCCTGGTAGTGTTCCAATACTGACCCTTGAGAATCCCAGTAAACTTTTGAACTTTTTCTTGGTTGATGATTGAGAATGTTTCTGTTACATACTCTACTGTTTACTTTCAGGCTCATAGTGATGAGCCCATGTCTCATCACCAGTAATGATTGCTTTTAAGAAACTTTTACCTTCCTTTAAGTATTGGTCCAAATTTTGTTTGCAGATGTCCAAAAGTTCCTGTTTATGCTCTTCCATGATTTTTTTTGGTACCCATCTCACACAAACTTATTGAAACCCAAGTCTGTTGTGAATTATTTCATAGGCAGAGCCATGGTTGATTTGCAAATGATTTGCCACATAATGAACTGTGACTTGTCTAGTCTATAGACTTGTTCCATGTGCACCTTATTGTTGTCATTAGCAGTGCACATGAATGAACATTTTAATATAACCACAATGTGGATGTTCTGTGACTCACCCTCATAAAAGTTGATCACAAGCACAGTATTTGCTCAAAGATGAATGTCATCAGGCAGGAAAAGATAGGAAAGATGGATGAATGGAAAAAGTAAACACATGAAGGAAGTGGAAAGAGTTCTGTTACACTGCAATCAATGTCACAAAATAAATGTGTTTGAATTTTTTAATGGAAAATGCTACAAATTGCTCTGTTATCTTTCAGTCAGATCACAATAAAAAGTTAAGCAAACAAACAAACAAAAAAACAACAATAAAAGACAGAGATTGTTTCTAATCATATTGCTCCTTGGAAACCCTATACAGGGTCACTATGGGTCGGAATTTACTCGAAGGCACTTAACAACAACTATTTATCTCACCCTGATCTTTGGAAACTCTCTTTAGGGCCACTATGTGTCAGAACTGACTGCACAACCCTTAACTGCAACAACAATTATTTAGGCTTTCTGCTCCCATAAAGATTTACAGCCTCGGAAACCCTGTACAGGGTTGTTACGAGGCGGAACTGACTCCAAGGTACATAACAACAACAGCAACAAATATAAAGGAAATATAAATAATTTGATTAATATATTTGTGGTACAGCAAATTTACTTAATGTTTCTTCCAGTTATGTTCTTTATAACTCACACTAAATGACTGTGTGAGACTATTCATTTACAGAGTACAGGACTCTAATGAGGATGGTGGTTATTTCTTTCATGTTGTTGTTATTGTTAAGTGCAGTTGAGTTGGTTCTGACTCACAGAGACCCTGTATAGGGTTTCCAAGGAGCAGGTAATGGGTTTGAACCTTGCAGTTCAGTGCTTATCCTACAGTGCCACACCATGATTTCTAGCTTTAAAAGGATCCATATCAGAAGCAGGAACAGATAATCACAGGACCATCAAGGAAGAAAATACTCAATCACAGTGTAAAATTCCTGTATATCCTATATACCTGCAAGATAGCTGAGAAAAGGTGTTCCTCAATGGAGAACTGTTATATCCTGAGTTGTTTCTAATCCTGAATTGTATACTATCAACTTCTCTAATGCACTCCATAATTGTGAGAATTATCTGTGAGTTCTGTGTGACCACTGCAAGGAATTGTCAGACTCAACAGAGGAATGTCATGGCAAGTATGGTTGGTGTCGGGAGTTTGGAGGGTGGAGGCATGCTGAACTCTGCCTCATAGCATTCATGTGGTGTTTGATTTTCCTTCTCTCCTGTGAAGTTGAAGGTGGTCAGATATAGCCCGACCCCATTTTGGTAATATTCTTAAATGTCATTGACTCCAGAATTTGATTTCTCATTCTCTTTTGAGGTTAGAGAAGTTGATGTTCATGTGTTCTACAAAATATACTCTTTATTTCCACCAAAGAGCTGATGAAATGAAATACAGATGGGTCACTTGTGATACTTTAGTGAATAATTGTTATCAGGACTGATTATGAGGGTTGGAAATGTAAAGGTAGACGTTTTGTAGCAATGGAGGGAGTGATTATTTCTCCAGGATAGGAGCAGAGGTCTCTAGGACCATCAACGGAGAAGAGCCGAGAGCCGGACCCTACCCAGAGAAGCAGAGATGCCTGAGATAGAGACAGAGATGATGATGTGGAGTGATGAAGTGGCTGCGGACTTTGGATCCAGAGAGGGAGAGGGACTTTGTGCTGAAGACTGGGGGGAATAGCAAAGAATGTTGTCAGAAGATTTTACTCCCTTATATTTGAAGGCACTCAAAGTATGACTGGGGATTAGCTGCCTTCTCAAATTAGGTGTCCATTACAACTCCATTTGCTGATGGGACATGACTCAAAATGAGGATAAATGCCTGTAAACTTCCACTAATAATCAGAACATGAAATGTACAAAGTGTGAATCTAGGAAATTTGGAAGTTGTCAAAAATGAAATGGAGCACAGAGATCCATATCCTAGGAAATAATGAGATGAAATGCATTAGTATTGACCATATCAGTTCAGGCAACAATATCATTTGGTTTATTATAAGGAATGATAAATTCAAAAGGAATAAAATTGCATTTGTCATCAAAAATAACATTTCAAAAATTACTATCTAAAAGTACAATACTGTCTGTGATAGTATAATATCCATATGCCTACAATGAAGACCAGTTAATACCACTATTATCAAATTTATGCTAAAGTCAATGATAATGAAATTGAAGAATTCTATCAATTTATTCAGTCTGAGATTGATCAGACATGTGATCAAGATGCACTTATAATTACTGATGATTGGAATATAAATTGGAAACAAAGAGGAAGGATCAGTAGTTGGAAAATATGGCTTTGGTCATAGAAATGATGCTACAAATTACATAATAGAATTTTGCAAGACCAAGGATTTATTCATTTCAAATACCTTTGTTTTTTTATAAAATGTATAAACATACATTTATTCAGGAAATACAATTACTAGTATCCTTGAAATTTCAATGATCTTTCCACGTTATGAAATATTCACAACATGTATTCTCTTAAATCTATTCCAAGTCATGCTGACACTCTTTCCAGGTATTCTATTAAATGCTATAACATCTGTTTAAATTGTAAACAATGCTCTTGAGCCAAACTACTTAAGTACTTGAGTTAAAATGACTTTCAAAAATTTAGAAGAAGACAATGATTAAAAACAAGCAAAAAACCCCATATCTTGGAATCATCAAAACCCAAAAAACTAGGTCACTATAATCTAGTATTACATTTATGGATGAAGTTGCTATGTAAGAAAACACATCATTATGGAAGACAATATTCTTCATCTACGCTTTTAAGCATACTTTCTCAAATAGTAAACATCTATTTTTACAAGTTCTAAAGGTGAAAAGAAGAGAAAAATCACATACATTAAATTTTACATTTAAATTCTTGGCAGACTGTTTTTTTTTATTATTATTATTTTGTGTGTGGCTTTTTTAAAGAAATAAAGGTAGACTGTAATTACTTACCACATTAAGAACGCCAGTTACTAAGAAACCATTAAGTATTACAGCAAATGCCTTTTTAAAACACTATATAAGTGACTATGGTTCAAGCTCACCAGCCTCTCCTTGGAAACCCTATACAGGGTCGCTATGGGTTGGGACGGCCTCAACGGCACTCAACAACAACAACATACACATGAAACTCCCAAGATATAATATGTTGTTGTTGTTAAGTGCCGTCGAGTAGATTCTGACCCACAAACCCTAATCATCTGTATAGGGTTTCCGAGGAATGGCTGGTGAGCTTGAACTGTTGACCTTGCAGTTCAAACTGATCTTGCAGTCCAACACATTGACCCACAGCACCATACCAAGACAGACTATACAGAAGTCACAGTGACTACATCTGTGGAAGACACAGTGGAGAAACTCAATATCATCAGTCAAAACAAGGCTAGGATCAGACTGTGGAACAGACCATCAATTGCTCATACACAAGGTCTGGCTGAAACTGAAGAACATGAAAAGTTCATGAGAGCAAGAATATGATTACCCCACTGGAATTTAGAGACCATCTCAGGCACATATTTGATGTATTAGACACTAATGATAGAAGATGAGAAGAGTTATTGGATGACATCAAGAACATAATACAAGGATAAAGCAAAAGGTCATTAATAAGACAGATCAGAAAGTAAAGACCAACATGAATGTCAGAAAAGAGTCTGAAACTTGATCTTGAATGTAAAGAATCTAAAGCAAATGAAGAAAGGAGGAAATAGAAGTGCTGAACAGAAAATTTCAAAGGACAGCTCAAGAAAACAAAGCGAAGAATTATAATGAAATGTGCAAAGACCAAAAGGGAAGAACTGCTCAGCATTTCTCAATATGAATGAATTGAAGAAAAATTCAAGCCTTGACTTTAATATTCAAGGATTCTATCAGTAAAACTGTATCAAAAAAAAAAAAAAAAAAAGTCGACGTTCAACCATTTTAAGAGATAGCATACAATCAAGAAATGATGGTACTGAAGGAAGAAGTCCATGCAGCACCGAAGGTACTGGCAAAAAACAATTGAAGAAATACAAATTCAAAAATTATAACAACATGATGCATCACTGGAATCATTCACTCATCTATGCCAAAAATTTTAGAAGACAGCTATCTGGCCAACTGATTGGAAGAGATCCATGTTTGTGCCCATTGCAAAGAAAGAAAATCATCAAACTAAACCATTAATATCACATGCAAGTAAAATTTTGCATAAGATATTTAAAAAACTATTGCAACAGATAATCAACTGCCAGAAATTCACACTGAATTCAGAAGAGGATGTAGAATATCATTGTTGATTTCACATGTATCTTGGCTGAAAGCAGAAACTATTAAAAAATGTTCACTTGTACTTCATTGACCACGCAAAGGCTTTCGACTATATGGGCAGTGTTGAACTATTGGTAACATTTTGAAGAGTGGTTATTTCAGAATAATTAAGTAGGCTTATGAGGAAACTGTACATTGACAAAGAGGTAGTTGTTAGAATAGAACAAAGGGATACTGAAAAGTTTAAAATAGAGAAGGTGTCACTATAATCTAGTATTACATTTATGGATGAAATAGTTATGTAAAAAAAGCACATCATTATGAATGACAATATTCTTCATCTGCACTTTTAAACATAATTTCTCAAATAGTAAACCTCTATTTTTACAAGTTCTAGAGGTAAAAAGAAAGATGACAAACATTAAAATTTTACACTTAAGCTGTTGGCAGAATGTTTTTTGTGTGTGACTTTTTTAAACAAATAAAGGTAGACTATAATTGCTTACCACATAAAGAATGCCAATTACTAAGAAATCATTAGGTAGTTGCAGCAAATACCTTTTTAAACAACAAAAAATGACTATATACGTGGAACTCACAAGATAGATTATGTTGTTGTTGTTAAGTACACTTGTTTTATGAAACGTTGTATCCTTTCATCATTTTATTCAATCTTTACATTGACCAAATAATCATAGAAGCTGAATTACATGAAAAAGAAGCTGGCATCAGGATTGGAGGAAGATGCATTAACAACCTGTGATATGCCAGTGATACAACCTTGCTTGCTAAATTTAAAGAGAACTTAAAATACTTACTGATAAACATTAAAGACTAAAGCCTTTGATCCTCACAACTGAACCAATAAATAACATCATGATAAGTGAAGGAGATTGAAGTTGCCAAAGATTTCATTTTACTTAGGTTCATATCAACATGCATGGAAGCAGCAGCCAAGAAATCAAATGATGTATTGCATTAGGAAAATCTGCCACACAAGACCTCTTTAAAGTATTCAAGAGCAGCAAATAGTTTGAGGACTAAGGTGCTTTGGACCCAAACCATGGTATTTCAATTGCCTCATATGTATGTAAAAGTCAGACAATGAATAAGGGACACAGTAGAAGAATGGTGCATTTGAGTTACTGTGTTTGAAAAGAATATTGAAAGTACCATGGACTGCAAGAAGACTAAATCTGTGTTGAGAGACGTACAGCCAGAATGCTCCTTAAAAGCCAGGATGGTGAGACTTCGTCTCTCATACTTTGCACGTATTATCATAATGGACCAATCCCTAGAAAAGGACATCATGTGGAGGGACAGCAAAATAGAAGACCTCCAAAGAGATATATTGACACAATGACAGCAGTACTGGTCTCAAAGGTAATAATAATTGTGAGGATGATTCAGGACCAGCCATATTTGATTCCATTGTGCTTAGGGTTGCCATAAATCAGACTGAATGGATGTCACTTTACAACAATTATAAATTCAGAATTAGTGGCATTTATGCAACTTGATTACAACAAAATGTTCAAAGATCTGGAGTCAGAAAACCAAAAAGGAAGAACACTCTCAGCATTTCTCAAGCTGGGGGAACTGAAGAAAAAAATTCAAGCCTCAACTTTTGTTATTGAAGGATTCTCTGGGGAAATTATTGAATGATGCAGAAAGCATCAAGAGAAGATGGAAGGAATACACAGAGTCACTGTACCAAAAGGAAATGGTTAATGTTCAACCGTTTCAAGAGGTAGCATATGATCAAAAGCCAATGATACTGAAAGAGAAAGTCCAAGGTGCATTGAAGGAATTGGCAAAGAACAAGGCACCAGGAATTGATGGAATACAAATCGAAATATTTCAAGAAAGTGAGGCAGCATAGGAGGCACTCACTCATCTCTGCCAAGAAATTTGGAAGACAACTATCTGGCCAACTGATTGGAAGAGATCCCTATTTGTGCCCATTCCAAAGAGAGGTGACCCAACAGAATGCGGAAATCATTGGACAATTTCTTTGATATCCATGCGAGTGAAGTTTCACTAAAGGTTATAGAGAAACGGCTGCAAGCATACCTTGACAGAGAACTTCCAGAGGTTCAAGCCAGATTCAGAAGAGGCTGTGGAACAAGGGATATCATTGCTGCGAAGGTCCATGTTTATAGTTATCATGCATGTTGTTGAAAAAAGATATTTGTAATGATGAAGTTGTTGGTATTGCATAATTCTGACATGCTATCTCCAGTATCATTTCTATCACTGAAGCCTTATTTTCTAACTATGGATCCTTCCTCTCGATTTCCAACTCCCTCATTCTAATCACCAATAAGTATCAATTCAACTTGATAGAATGGTTGATCCATTTCAAATTGAAGCAGTTGGTGTTGTTTTTGTTAAGTGCTTCAAAGTTGGTTTTGACTAATAGCAACCTATATAGGGTTTGAGGAGCAGTTGGTGAGTTTGCACCACCCACATTTTGGTTCATACTGACCTTGTGGTCCAGTGCTTAACCTACAGTGCCATGCTGGGACTTCAAAGAAGTTGGAACAATTCTTCAATTTCATCACTGGCTTTAGTTGTTGGTGTGTAAATTTTAATAATATAGCTGTATTAACTGATATTCCTTGTGTTACTGTTGTTATGTGCCATTAAACTGGTTCAGACTTATAGCGATCCTATACAGGGTTTCCAAGAGCAACTAGTGAGTTTGAAATACTGACCTTTGGATTAGTACAGTTAACAGGCCAGTGCTTACCCAACAGCACCGCACCAGGATTTGTTCTTCATTGTAAGTGTATAGATATTATACTATCATAGACAAACTGTATTTCAAAATAAGTCTAGATATGCTCTTTGATGATGAATGAGATGACATTCCTCTCCAATTTGTTATTTCTGGCAGTGCAAACCATATATGCTTGTCCATCTCAAATTGACCAAAAGCTGTCCATTTCAGCTAATTGAAGCCTAGGACACCAATCTTTATTTTATTTTTAAGGACTTCCAATTTTCCTAGATTAATACCTAATACATTCTATGGTCTGATGAAGAATTGCTTATGTCAGATGGATCTTGACTGAAAGCAAAGAATACCTGTGCTTTATTGACTACGCAAAGGCTTTTGATTGTGTGGGTCATGACAAGCTATGGACAACATTGTGAAGTATGAATATTCTGGAACACTTAATTGTGCTCATGAGGAATCTGTACATGGACCAAGAAGTAATTGTTCGAACAGAACATGGGAACACTAAATGGTTTAAAATTAAAAAGGTGTGCGACAGGATTGTATTATTTCACCATACATATTCAACCTGTATACTTAACAAATAATCCGAGAAGCTGGGTTCTATGAAGAAAAATGTGGCATCAGGATTGGAGGAAAACTCATTAACAACCTGTGATATGCAAATGATACAACCTTGCTTGCTAAAAGTGAAGAGGATTTATAAAACTTACTGATGAAGATCAAAGAGCACAGCTTTTAGTATGGATTGCATCTCAATGTAAAGAAAACAAAAATCCTCACCACTGGACCAGTTAACAGCATTTTAATCAGTGAAGAAAAGACTGAAGTTGTCAAAGACTTCATTTTTGTCAGCTCAACCATCACATTCATGGAAGCAGCAGTGAAGAAATCAAATGACGTATTGCATTTGGCAAATCTTCTGCACAAGATCTTTTTAAAATGTTGAAGACCAAAGATGTCAGTTTGAGGACTAAAGTGTGCCTGACTCAAGCCGTGATAATTTCATATGCATGCAAAAGTTGGACAGCGAATAAGGAAGATTGTAGAAGAATTGATGCATTTGAGTGATGGTGTTGGAGGAGAATATTGAAAGTACCATGGGCTGCAAAAAGAACAAATAGATCTGTGTTGGAAGAAGTACAACCAGAGTGCTCCTTGGAAACAAGGGTGACCAGACTTCATCTCTCATACTTTGGACACATTATCAGGAGGTCCCAGTCACTGGAGAAGGATATTATGTTTGGTAAGGTGGAGAGTCAGAGAAAAAGAGGAAGACTCCCAGCGAGATGGATTGGCAAAGTGGCAGCATCAATGGGCTCAAATGTAGCAATGATTGTGAGGTTAGCCCAAGACCAGGCAGTGTTTTGTTCTGTTGTGCAAAGAGTAGCTATGAGTGGGTACCAACTTGATTGCACCTAATGACAGCAACAACATTCTATTAGTTGTTGGGGTTTTTTATCTGTAGCTGTTTCTTCTAATTTCGAGTTATGCTCCATCAGTAAATGAAAGTCTAGAAAGCTTTGCTTCATCTACATCATTAAGGTCAACTATACTTTGAGAAGGCAGCACTTCCTCAGTCATCTTTTGAGTGCCTTTCAGCCTGAGTGGTTCATCATCTGGCACTGTATTAGACAATGTTTCCCTGCTATTGCTAAGGTTTTCAGTGCGTAATCCCTTCAGAAGTAGACTGCCTCTTTCTTGTCTGCTCTTAGTCTGGAATCACTGCATAAACCTGTCCACTGGGGATGGTCTTCCTGGAATTTGAAGCACCAGTGGCATAGCTGGCAGCATCATGAAAACATGTAAGGCATTGAAGTGTGATACACTGACAGACGTGTGGGCAGATTTTCTAGTAGTTATACAGACACACCAAAAAAATGTTAAAAAAGAAAAAAAGGTGAATGGATTTTACTAATATATTTAATTTTACCTAATATATGCAAAATCATTTCTACATGTAATCAATATTTAAAAATTATTAATCAAGCACCTTACATATTTTTGCACCAAACCTTTGCAATCCAGTATGTGAACTATATCTCAAATTAGACTACCTCAAGAGACTGATTGAGTCATTGGTTGTTATTGGCTGTCATATTGTTGTTGTTGTTAAGTGCCATCGAGTCAGTTCTGACCCATAGTGACCCTGTATAGGGTTTCCGAGTAGCAGCTGGTGAGCTTGAACTGCTGACCTTGCAGTTCAAACGGCTTTGCAGTTGGGTGCATTAACCCACAACTCCACACCAGGACAATGCAAATTTAGGTATTTATCCAGTGCTCAAATAAATATATGTAGAGCTATTTTATATCTCTTCCATCAGAGAAAATGATCATGCTATTGTCTTTCCACATATAAATAGCTGACAATATGTGCAATGCTGTGATTTCTTAATAATTTACTATGCAAATGGTATGAGTATTCCTATGAGTTGTAGCAAAACTATGTGATGTGAAAAACATTTGACTTGTCATCATATACTTTGAGAGGTATCCTATCATGCAAATAGTTTGTTTTTAAGAAATTTCAAGGAATTAAATAATTTAAATATTAAGGAACATATTTTAAATCCATCTATTTGTATTATTAATAACAGATTAGAAATGCATCAGCTCTGTTGCTGTTTTGGTTGTTAGTTCCCATGAAGTCTGTTCATAATCATGACAATCGTATGTGTTACCGAAGTAATTCTTGAATGGTTCTGGGCTATCTTCAAGATCGTTAATATGTCTTTGTCTGTTGTTGCATCTACTATATAAATCTACCTTATCAAGGTCTCCTTGTTTTTTGTTGGCCTTAATAACTGCTGCTGCATCAGTTTTGATTCTTAGCAATCCTGTACAGTGTTTCTTAGGAGTAGCTGGTGGGTTTGAAACACTGACCTTGGGTTAACAGTGCAATGCTCATACTATGGTGCCATACCAGGACTCTTGTTAGCCTATGTTGTTGTTAGGTGTCCGCAAGTCATTTCTGACCCAAAGTGACCCTATGTACAACAGAACAAAACACCACTCAGTCCTGTGCCATCCTCACAATTGCTGTTATGCTTGAGCCCATTGCTGCTGCCACTGTGCCAATCCTTCTCGTTGGTGGTCTTTCCTCTTTTTTGCTGACCTTCCATTTTACTATGCATGATGTCTTCTCTAGGGACTGGTCCATCCTGATAATATGTCTGAAGCATGAGAGATGAAGTGTGGTCATTTTAGGTTCTAAGGAGTATTCTGGTTGTACTTCTTCCAAAAAATGGCAGTCCATTATTGTTATTGTTGTCAAGTGCCATGGAGTCAGTTCTGATTCATAGCAACCCTGTGTAGGATTTCCAAGGAGCAGCTGGTAGGTTTAAACTATCAACCCTATGATTCACAATCCAGTGCTAATCCTATAGTACCACACCAGGAGTCCATGGTACCTTTAAGATTCTTCTCCAAAACTACAACTGAAATGCACCTGTTCTTTGAAGGTCTTCCATAATTACTGCCCAAATTTCATATGCATCTGAGGCTATTGAAAATACTATGGCTTGGTCAGGTACACTTTAGTCTGCAAACTGACATCTTTGCACATGAACACTTTAAGAGTTCTTATGTAACAGATTTACCTAATACAATAAGTCATTTGGTTTCTTAATTTCTGCTTCCATGAGTGGTGATGATGGATTAAATCCAAATGAATTCTTTGACAACTGCAGTCTTTCTCCATTTATCACAATGCTACTAAGGACTTTTGATTTCTTTACATTTCAGTACAACCTCTAGTGAAGGCTGTGGTCTTTGGTCTTTATCAGTAAGTATTTTAAGTCCTCTTCATTTTCAGCAAGCAAGATTGTATCATCTCCATATCGATGTTGTTAATGAGCCTTTCTCCAAATCTGATGCCACCTTCTTCTTCATATAATTATTTACTTCTCCAATTATCTACTCAGCATACAGATTAAATAAGTTCAGTGAAAAAATACAATCCTGGCACACACCTTTTCTGATGTTAAACCGCTGACTGTCTCACTATTTGTTCAAATGATTGCCTTTTGATCTGTGTGTAGATTCATCATGATCAAAATTAAGTTTTCCAGAATACTCATTCTTTGCAATATTGTCCATAGCTTATCATGATCCACACAGCCAAAAGCATTTGCGTAGTCAATAAAGTACAGATAAACATCTTTTTGGTATTCTCTGCTCTCAGTTAAGATCCATTTGATGTCAGCAATGATATGCCTCATTCCACCTCCTTGTCTGAATCTGGCTTGAGCCTCTGGCTATTCCCTGTTAATGTACTGTCGTAGCTGCCTTTTAATTATCTTTAGCAAAAATTTACTTTCATGTGATATTAATCATACTGTCCTGTGATTTCTGCATTTCGTTGGGTCACCTCTCTTTGGAACGAGCACAAATATGGATCTTTTCCAATCCATTGGCAAGATAGCTGCCTTCCAAATTTCTTGGCATAGATGAGTGAGTGCCTTCAGTGCTACATCAGTTTGCTTAAATATTTTAATTTGTATTCCATCAATTCTCTTTTGGCCCATAGGGACATACACATATACTATTGAAATTCCATCTGAAAATAATATAATCTTGACGGAATCATTTAGTTTGTTGTTATTGTTCCTTTCCTGGTTTCTGTTTTCTAATATATATAATTTGGTGTATTGTTATGTTAAAATAATTTTTCCAAAGTCACCTATTGGTGCTGCTTGGTTCAGTTGACTTCTGAAACTGTGGAAAGAAGGCCGATACAAATGAATAGTTAAAAATAAGTTAGCCAGTTATATAATAAAGCAGTTAACTAGATATCACCTGTCAAGACATAATTTAGGGACAAGTCACAACTATAATACCATAAATTTTCAGGCAAGGATAATAATTTCAACTGGGATACACAAAAAGACATCATCAAAAAGGTCATGTTTTTGCTTTGGAGAAGAGAGATGATGATAATGAGTTACTCAAATCATGAAAACAAAAGAATGTAAATAAATATATTCCGTCAGTAAATCAGAAGATGCATTTAGAAAAAAACTGGTCAAAGTTTTATGACTGATTTTGTTTTACAGAAGGTTAATACTTTCTAGAAAGAGTGAATTCATGTGGATAGAAGTATATGGTTGTTGTTGTTAGGTGCCATCGAGTCCGTACCATCTCATAGCAACCCTGTGTGCCCATTCCAAAGAAAATTACATGGTAGGGTAGACAGTATTTTATATATTGATTGTTGTTGTTAGGTGCAGGCAAGGCAGGTCCACGTCAAAGTGACCCTGTGTACAACAAAACAAAACATTGCTCAGTCCAGCGCAATCCTCGAAATTGTTGTTTGCTGATTGGAGGCCTTCCTTTTTTTTCGGCAAGCCCTCCACTTTACCAAGCATGATGTCCTCCAAGGACTGGTCCCTTCTGGCACTGTGTCCAAAGTACAATAGACAAAGTCTTTCCATCTTCATTCCAAGGAACATTCTAGCTGTGCTTCTTCCAATACTGTTTTGTTTGTTCTTCTGGCAGTCCATGGTAATAGTCTTCTCAATCATCATAATTCAAATGATTGATTCTTCTGTCTTCTTTATTTTTTGTCAGGCTTTCATATGCTTATGAGGTGATTAAAATTAACAAAGGCATGGACCAGGCTAACTTTAGTCTTCAAAATGACTTCTTTGATTTTTCACATTTTAAATTTTCACATGTTTAATAGGCAGCAGTTTATTTAGATTGCTGTTGTTGTTAAGTGACATAAAGTCAGTTCTAAATCATAAGGATTCTGTATAGAATATCTGAGGAGTGACTGGTGAATTTGAACATCTGACCTTATAGTTCAAACCAATGTTGCGGTTCAGGGCTTATCCTACAGTACCACACTAGCACTTCTTTAGATTGCTGTTTTAGTTTATTAAGTGCCATATTGGCTTTAACGCATAGCGATTCTGTATGGGCTTTCTGACCCTGCAGTTCAAACCAACCTTAAGGTCCAGCACATTAGCCCACAGAGCCACACCAGGACTACTTTATATTGCTAGCAAGATGTTAATAATGAAAAGTAGTCTTTTGAAAATTCAATTTTAAAAGTTATACTAGTTCTAAAACGTTTGCTTTATTGCTTGTTTTGCTGTTCCATGTATGTCATAAATGCTACTTAGATTCTTCATAAGATAAAAGCACTGCTTTTTATCCCTACTGGGATGAAAGTATAAAAATCAGATCAGGAACATAAAAACCAATGATTTTACACATAGTATTTGTAACAATCGTCTTTGAGATAGATATTTTAATCCTTACTTAATATATAAGGAAATCAAAATAGAATGATTTATAAATGCGTTCAAATTCACTCACTTTATACAATATGAAGCTTGATACATGCAAATCAATTTGATGGCAAAGTTTCTTTTTTCCATGCCATATACATTATTCCTCTATCTTTTGGGCACTTACCATATTTAAACTTTGTTTGTCAAACATACGTATTTCCTTCTTGGTTTATTCTTGTGATTATTGTAATCTTTGAACCCATAGTGATTCCATCCACATCAGATCATAATGATCCATAGGTTTTCATTGACTAATTTTCAATAGCAAATTGTTGTTTTCAGATGCCGTCTAAATCAGTTGTAATTCATAACAACCCCGATGTGCAATAGAATGAAACACTGCCTAGTCTTGTGTTTTTTAATAACTGCTGTGGGGCTGTTGGATAAAGCACTGGACCACAAAGTCAGTTTGAACTGCAAAGTCAGTGGTTATAATTCACCACACATTCCTTGGAAACCCTGTACAGGCTCCCTATGAGTCAGAACCAAGTTGACAGTGCTTAACAACAAAAATACAACATTTAAATGAATAAGCATATCCAAAAGGAAGATTCAAGGGTTTATATAATTTTAGCTTTTATTTTAAAGGTTAGCAGTTCAAACTATCAGCCATTCTGAAGGAAAATTATGAGGCTTTCTGCCCCCTAGAGATTTATAGCCTCAGAAACCCTATACAGGGTCGTTATGAGTTGGAATGATTCCATGGCAAACCACCACCACCACCACTCATAATTAAGTTAAAAATAAAGGTGATCTTTTGCCTTTCTAGATGAAAATAATTATTCTAAAAACAAAACCTTATGTATCAAAACCTATCCACCAAAGTCTTGCAAAATGTTTATACTCAAATTCTTTATTTCATACTTTAATGTAGGTGTTGGTAAGTGCTGTCTAGTTGGTTCTGACTTATAGCAACCTTTTGTAGCAATTCTAAGAAACAGCTGGTTGGTTTGAACCTTGCAGTTTGCGGTTTAGCATTTATCATACTGCACCATGTCAAGACTTTTCATACTTGAATATTATATAAAAATGGAACTGTTTTTAAGCAGATAAATTTTTAAAATGATCTACATTTTAGTGTCTTACAGCTGTTAGATGCTCATATTTGAATAATACTGATAACAGTAATAGACCTTCCATCTGCCTTATCGAATGAGATGATGACAAGATGGCAGAATGAAGTCAATGTAAAAGATGATTAAGTATGGGCTTTTCCTGTCAGCATCTGTTTGGTCAGGCCAGCTGACAAAAGACCAGTGGGAGATAAGTAAAAAGAAAAGATATCATATTCTTAAATAAATAATTAAACTTTCTATACAAATTCCAAAAAGAAAGAGAAAGGAAATACTGAATGTTTATTTTGCCAACCTATTCACTGCATCTGCTATTTCATAGAATGAAAAAAGATGTAATTCATCAGAAATACACATTTTAGATATTGCTATATAGTCATGGGCATGTGCATAAACTGATGGATTAAAAAAAATCATTATCTTAATGAGCATAATGAAAGGGGTGAGTCATTTTTTTTTTCTTTCCAAAGCTTGTTTTCTTTGTTTGTTTGCTATTTTAGTTAATTGCAACAGTCTCTTCCTAATCTTCCAAATTGAAAAATTAAAATTATTATATCATTATATTTTTATATACATCATCTGTTTCTTAACATGATTTTCTGAACCACTCATGGACTTTTATGCCTCCGTTCTATTTTTTCTGTGCTCTTCCTCAGATTTATATTTATTATTTCCACATATCTAGAGTCTACCCTCTTAGGGAAACCAATGTGGTCCTGGATTAGAGCCATAGGAAAAGCACTCGACCTCAAGGTTGGTTTGAAGAGCAAGGTTGGTGGTTCATATTCACCAGCTCCTCCTTGAAAACCCTATACAGGATCTCTAAGAGTCAGAGCTAGCATGATAGCACTTAGCAACAACAACAAGGGAAAAAATCAGATAGATTCTGCATTGTGATATTTTTCTGAAAATATTTTACAAAGCAACTATGCTACTCTTTCGTATTCTGTCAGACCCATATCAATTTCTTTAAATTCATTTTACATGTTTTAGCTTATTTTATCTAATAACATATTCATCTGACTCTTGGTTCCCTTTGTTGTTATCAGTTGCCATCAAGTCAAGGAATGACTGGTAGGTTTGAACAGCCAACCTCGTGATTAGCAGTCCAGTGCTTACCCTATGATGTCATGTCAGGTCTCCTTACTATAGTTTATTATGCCTGAAGAGTTCAATGTAAAGCATAAAAACTCAGTAGCTCATTCATTATTAGGTGACTGAGTAAGTAAAAAAGTATTGCTAGAAAATTAAGCATTTTTGTTTAATTAAGGTTTAATTGAACTTTAATTAAACAAAAACATCAAAATGTAAAACAAATGTTTCTTAACATATCTTTTTATAATCTAGGTTTATATACTTCTGCAGGTGATGTTTTCATCTCTTAACCCTTCCCCGGAGGAGTCCTGATGTGGTACAAAGCCATTTGAACTAGTCTCTATGGGTAGGAATCGACTCAACGGCACTTAACAATAACAACAACCCTTCCCTGAAGATTTCTTTACTCTTCAATTTGGCAATTTTAGATTCCTTGAGGAACTGAAATTATGCTCCTTTTAAGGACCAAAAAAGAAGTGTGAAAGAACAAAGTCAATGATGTAGTGTCAGAAAGTTAAGGTTTCCCAACGAAATTCTAATAGTACAGCCCTTGCTGCCCTTCAAGAATGAGTAGATGCACTTTTGTGATGGAAATATTTCCAAGGCCCACGTTTCCCAGCCTTTTTCTCATCAGTGATGTTTTCAGTTACCTTCCTTATAAGCCTCTATGATTGTTCTGTGACTTTTAAGAAAATCTGTCAAAATCACTCCTTTGTAATCCCAAATAAACAGTTGCCATAACCTTCTGAGCTGACCCCTCTGCACTAAAGTTTACTGCCCCAGCAGATTCCTTCAAGGAGCCCTGGTAGTGTAGTAGTTATCTGTTGGTCTGATAACTACAGAATCAGCAGTTCAAATCTACAGTGGGAGAAGACTGAAGTTTTCTGTTCCTGTAAAGATTTACTGTTTCTGAAACTCTATGCAGGGTAACTCTGAGTCTGAATCAATTCAAGGGTGCATCACCACCAACAACAGCAGATACTTTCTGAAGGCACTATTTTGACAGACAGGTTTTTTGTTGTTTTTTAAAGGAACTTTACAGAAACCTAGGTAGAGTAGTGAGTTACAGGTTTTGCTGCTAAGCTGATTTGAGTTGTGAACCTCAAGGTCAGCAGTTGAAATCTACCTATTATTCCCCGAGAGAGAAAGATGTGGCTTTCTGCTCCCATAGAGATTTGCTGCCTCCAGTTGCTATGAGTGAGAACAGTCTTGACAGCACGCAACCACCACCACCATCAAAGGAGTCCTGGAATGATTCTATAGAATAACACTGGATTACTAATCACACCCACCAACCACTCCTTGAAATCCACAAGCCACTCCTTAGAAACCCTATGCAGGGTCACTGAGTCAGAACCAATGTCATGGCACACAACAACAACAACAAATAACATTTCAAATTCCTTTCTTTTTAATGATTTGCTTTTTAATGTTGTTGCCATTGTTAGGTGCCATTCAATCAGTTTTGAGTCATAGTGACTTATAAATAGCAACCGGAAACGTTACCCATCCTTACAAGCTTTGTTTGAGACTGTTGTTTTATTCACGGTGTCAATTGATCTCATTGAAAATCTTCTTTTGTTAATCCTCTACTTTATCACACATGATATTCTTTACTAGGGATTGGTCTTTCTTGATTCTAGGGAACCAAGATTATGCTTCACCATCCTTGCTTCTAAGAAGCATTATGGATGTACTTCTTCTAAGGCAGACTTTTTGTTTTCCTGACAGTGCATAGTAGTCAACATCCATCAATAACACTACAGTTAGAATGCTCTTTGCTCTTCAATTTTCATTACCCAGATTTTGCAAACATTCATGAAAATTGAAAATGCCATATCTTTGGAATGGAGCACCTTAGTCCTCAAAGTGAAATTTTTGCCTTTTAACGCTTTAAAGAGATCCTTTGCAGCAGATTTTTTTTAATGCAGTGCATCCTTTGATTTTGTGACTACTACTTTCATGGGAATTGATTGTGGATCCAAGTAAAATAAGATACTTAGCAACTTTAGTCTTTTCACCATTTATCATGATGTTGGTTATTAGCCCAGCTGAAAGGACTTTTTTTCCTTTGTGTTGCAGTGTAATCCATATTAAAAGTTATAGTCTTTGATCTGCATCAGTAAGTGATTGAAGTCCTCTTCATTTTCAATGAAAAAGATCATGTCATTTCCATTATCACAGGTTGTTAGCATCTTCCTCCAATCCTGGTACTGCATTCTTTCCATGTTGTCTAGCATCTCAGATTTTTCACTCAGCATATAAATTGACTAAGTGTGGTGAAATAATAGACCTCTATATAAACATCTTTTGATTTTAAACCAGTCAGTATCTCTTTCTTCTGTTCAATCATTGCCTCGTAGACTCTGTGCAGTTTTCAAAAGAGCACAATGAAGTGCTCTGAAACTCATTCTTTGCAATGTTATCCATAATTTGTCATGATCCACACAGTCACATGCCTTTACATAGTCAATTAAACATACATAAACATCTTTGGAGTATTCCCTACTTCCAGAGATATCAGCTCCGATATCAATAATGATATTCCCTGCCCCATGCCCTCTTCTGAATGGAGATTGCATTGCTGGTAGTTCTCTGTGCATGTACAGATGCAAATGTTTTTGCATTATGTTCATCAAAATTTTATTTGCATGTGATATTAACAAAATTATTTGATAATCTCTACACACTGTTAGACCACCATTCTTTGGAGTGGTCATGTATTTGGAACTCTTCCAGTTGGGTGACTACATAGATGTTTTCCAAATTTCTTGGCATAGACTGGCAAGCAATTCCTTCACTGAAACATCTCAGTTGACATTATGTCAAATCCTTGAATCTTACATTTTTTTGCCAATGCCTTTGATGCACCTAGGATGTTTTACTTCAGTACCATATGGTCTTAATCATATTTAACTTCCTGAAATGGTTGAACATTGACCAATTCTTTTTGGTAGAGTGACTCTGTGAATTCCACCTTACTTCTTCTTTTTTTTAATACACAAAGAAATGAGCATTTCTTATAGAAACTGAGCACGGCATATCAACTACAGAAAGATAACCACAGAATTAACATTAGGGAAAAATTTTTCCAAAATTTCACACAGTTGTGATGCTGTTCATAAAAAAAGAAAGAAAGAAATCACAGGTATCTGGCTGAATGATTGGAAGAGATCCTTATTTGTGCCCATTCCAAAGTGAGGTGACCCAACGGAATGAGGAAATCATTGGACAATTTCTTTGATATCCCATGTAAATCAAGTTTTACTAAAGGGAATACAGAAATGACTGCAAATATACATTGACAGAGAACTTCCAGAGGTTCAAGCCAGATGCAGAAGAGGCCATGGAACATTGCTGATGTCTGATGGATCTTGGCTGAAAGCAGAGACTATCAGAAAGATGTTTACCTGTGCTTTATTCACTATGCAAAGGCTTTCGATTGTGTGGATCATGACAAGCTATGGAAAACATTGTGAAGTATGAGTATTCCAGAACACTTAATTGTGCTCATGAGGAGTCTGTACCTGGACCAAGAGGCAGTTGTTTGAACAGAACATGGGAAAACTAAATCGTTTAAAATTAAGAAAGGTGTACGGCAAGTTTGTATTATTTCACCATATGTATTCAACCTGTATGCAGAGCAAATCATCCTAGAAGCTGGGTTCTATGAAGAAAAACATGGCATCAGGATTGGAAGGAGACTCATTAACAACCTGCACTATGCAAACGATGCAACCTTGCTTGCTGAAAGTGAAGAGGACTTAAAACATTTACTGATGAAGATCAAAGAGCCTTCAGTATGGATTACATCTCAATATAAAGAAAACAAAAATCCTCACCACTGGACAAATAAGCAACATTCGTATCATTGGAGAAAAGATTGAATTTGTCAAGGACTTCATTCTTCTTGGATCAACCATCAACACACATGGAAGCAGCAACCAAAAAATCAAACGACGTAGTGCATTAGGCAAATCTGCTGCACAAGACCTTTTTAAAGTGTTGAAGAGGAAATATATCAGTTTGAGGACTAAGGTGCGCCTGACCCAAGCCATGGTATTTTCAGTAACCTGATATGCATGTGAAAACTAGACAGTAAATAAGGAAGACCATAGAAGAATTGATGCCTTTGAGTTGCAGGAGAATATTGAAAGTGCCATGGACTGCCAAAAGAACAAACAGATCTGTGTTGGAAGAAGTGCAGCCAGAGTGCCCCAGGGAGGCCAGGATGGGCAAACTTCATCTCTCATACTTTGGACATATTGTCAGGAAGAACCAGTTGCTGGAGAAGGATATCATGTTTGGTAAGGTGGAGGGTCAGAGATAAAAAGGAAGACCTCCAGTGAGATGGATTGGCCAGGTGGTAGCATTGATGGACTCAAGCGTGCCGACAATAATGAAGTTGGCCCAGGATTGGGCAGTGTTTCATTCTGCTGTGCATAGGTTCGCTATGAGTCGGTACTGACTTGATGGTACCTAACAACAACACCAACAATTATATAGTATTATATCTCACTTTTGAAAGATTCCATAATGTATCACAACTTCCCATGTCAAAAAAAATACACATCTATGTTTCATTCTTTTTTTTTTTATGTTTTATTGTGCATTATATGATAGTTTAAATGGGAGAACATTACCTTTGCATTCATCCTATCATATATCATATCATTGCCATGATTACAAACCACTCCATGCATCATCAACCAACCAAAGGGTATACCCTGCAAGTATACCCCTTGGTCGTCACACACAGTGCCTCCCCCTCTCTGGATCTAGAATTCCCAGGCTCTCCATCTCCATGTCATAATCTCTGCCTCCATCTCTGGTGTCACTGTGTCTCTGGGTAGGGTCCCGCACTCTGCTCTTCTCCCTTCATGGTTCCAGGGACCTCTGCTCCTGGACTGCAAAGTAAATCACTCCCTTCCTTTTGCTACAAAATGTCTACCTGTACATTTCCAACCCTCACACTCAGTCCTGATAGCAATTATTGACTGTTGTACCTCATGAGTGCTAACTATCCCCATCTCCTTTCATCAGCCCTGCCCAGACAGATTGGATACTACTCAGTGGAGATTCTACCTTCACCCACACCCTCTGGATCTAGGTTCCCACTTGACAGTTTGTAAGCCAGTCATTTCTTGTCTTTGTAGCCCCCCATTTTGGGTACCCAATATCTAAGTTGCCTATCCCTGTCTACCCTGTGTATTGAGGGTGTGGGAATGATCTGCGCTGTAAAAATTTGATCCCTCTTTTGAGATACTACATCCATAGGTAAAGGTCAAGTTCATTAAAATTGTATCAGATTATATTTTTTCATCTCCTCTTTCTTCTTCTAGTTGAGTTTCCATCATCCAGCCATTGAACCCAGGTCAAGTGGGTATTATCTGCAAGTGTGGGTGTTCTTGTGCATATTCCCTCTCTTCTTATCAGCTGGAGGCTTCACTCTCTACTCTAGTCCACTGTGGCTTGTCACTGACTCTTTGCCCAAGAGTCCCCAGGTCTTGCCATGCTGCTAGCCAATCAGGTCTCCACCCAGGTTCACAGGAGTCTATTGAACATGGTAGGGCTTAGCTCACAGCTTCATTGCTATTTTTCCCTCACTTTCCCTTATCGGTGACCAACGTGGTCACCAGTTAAAGCACATGTCTACTCGTGTATTCCAATTGAGTTTTAGTCTTGGAAGGGGGTTTGCCCTGAGGGGATCCAACCACTTACTTTGATGTCTCCTGGGGGAGTAACTTTCTTGTTCTTGTAGTAGTCAGTTGTACTTCTGTTATTGTTTTTCATTTTTCCTGTCGGTCTTTCTTTCAAGAAGTATCTTCTGTTCTTCTAGCCACTTGCTCCAGGCTGGTCTGCTTGTCCTTTCAAGTGGAAATTTCCCACCTCAGAAGATTCTGGATGGGGTTCGGTATTCTACCCATGGTCTTTAGTAATGCAGAGGCTCCACAGGAAGCCTCCTTCACTGGGCATGTTGTAGACCCATTTTAGATATTCCAGTCAGATATAGGCAGAAGACAGACTTACAAGCTTTCTAAGGTGATATGTCGTGCTATTCCTTACTCTCTCCCTCAAGTGTCTATTTTATAATGATATGCAAGGGAAACCAGGATTCAAAAGACAGCCAAGCATCTTAACATTGTTTCCCCCCTTTTGCCCATTCCAACCATGCCTCAATCCCTGTATCACAGAACCCTGTTGTTCCAAGGTTGTACATACATCATTATTTACCTCTATCCCCTAAGCCCTTGCAAACCTGCCTAATTGTTCTCCCTTCTGCCTTATTCTTCCATTCCCTTCCCGCTTCTTGTGTTTTGCCCTCCTCTCCAGCACCCAGACTATCCTATGTCTGTTATCTACCCTGTGCTCCACTATCTCATCCCTCCCCTCACAGCCCCCCATCCCGGTAACCAGCAAAGAACTCCCACCCCATTTAGTATGAGTTCTTTTTCTTGGTCTTGTACAATAGGGGTCCTATGCAGTATTTATCCTTTTGTGACTGATTAATTACACTCCACATAATGTCCTCAAGGTTCATCCATGTTATGTGGTGGTTTGCAGCTTCCTTGTTATTCTTCAAGGTAGTATAATATTCTATTGTGCATATGTACCACAGTGTGTTTATTCATTCTTCAGTTGATGGGCACTTGGGCTCTCTCTCTTTGCTATTGTAAATAGTGGTGCTATGAACATTGATGTGCATATATCTACTCATGTTATGGCTCGTATTTCTTGTGGGTAAATACTAAGGAATTGCAACCTTCTGAGGAAGCAGTATATTGCATTCAAGAGGGGTTGGATTTTTACCCATTCTGTGGGTTCCCTTTTTACTCTTTTGGTGAAGTGTTTTGATGCACATGAGTTTTTAATTTTTGGTATCTCCCAATCATTTATTTAGTCTACTTTTCTTTGTGTAGTTTTCAAAATGTTTGGTAATCTATGTATTTCCTGAATTAGAACCCTCACATTTGTC
>NW_006408537.1:19185338-19206338 GCF_000296735.1 Chrysochloris asiatica | reverse complement strand
CCTCTGTTGGTCTGTTTCTAATTGTTGTAGATACTATGTTAATGTGTTCATTTTGATTCTTTCTTCTTTTTGGATGTGTGCATTTATTGCAATAAATTGTCCTCTCAGCACTGCTTTTGCCGTGTCCCAAAGATTTTGGTATGCTTTGTTTTTGTTCTCATTTTTTAGAAATTTGTGAGTTCACGTTTCATTTCTTCTACTATCCAATTACTTTTCAGCAGGGTATTATTCAGTTTCCATGTATTTGACTTTATTTCTTTGGTCTTCCTATTGTTAATTTCTAATTTGATAGCATTGTGGTATGAGAAGATGCTTTGTAGTATTTTGATATTTGTAAATTTATAGAGGTTTGTTTTGTTGCCTAACATGTGGTCTTTTCTGGAGAATGTTCCATGTGCACTGGAGGAGAATGTGTATTGCACTGTTGTTGGGTTGAATGCTCTGTACGCATCTATGAGGTCCCTTAGGCTGATTGTGTTGTTTAGTTCCTCTGTGTCTTTGTCAAGTTTCTTTATGGTTGTTCTATCCACTGTCTGGATCTGTGTCCTATGTGTTTACCTTCTATCACATTGTAATTGTTTTGATCATAAACTGATCTCCTAATTTCTCTGAGATTGTTCTTAAAGTTTTGTTCTATTCTCGACTCGTCCTTCTGTAGATTTAGTTCTGAGAGGTGCTGCCACGCATGTCAATTTTTGGTTGCTGTCTGTTCTTGTTGGTTCTCAGTCCACAGAACTCCCTTTAGGATGTCTTGTAGTGCAGGGCTGCCGTTGGCAAAGTCCCTTAGCTTCTGTTTATCCGGGAATGTTTTAAATACACATCATATTTGATTTCTAGCTCTGCTGGATAAAGGATTCTTGGTTGACAGTTTTTTTTTTCCTTTTAGAGTTTTATATATGTCTCTTCATTGCCTTCTTGGCCTGCATGGTTTCTGCTGAGAGATCCAAGCTTAATCTGACTTGCTTGCCATTGCATTTAATGTTTCTCTTTTCCTTAGCTTCTTTCAGGGTTGTCTACTTGTCTTTGATTTGGAGAGCTGATTATGATATGTCTTGGTGATTTTCTTTTGGGGTCTATCCTTCCTGGGGTTCTTCGAGCTTCTTGAATGCTTAGCTTTTCACTTTTCAGGATGTAAAAGAAATTTTCTTCCAGAAGTTCTTCAACTATCTCTTCTGTGGACTTGTGTGATTCTTACTGTTCCAGAATGCTAATAATTAAGTTATTCTTCTTCATGTTGTCCAACATGAATCTTAGACTGTCTTTGGATTTTTTTATCCCATTTTTTGCTTGCACTTCTATCTTAGTTGTTTTGAGAGATTTGTCCTCCAGTTCACTAGTTCTGCCTTTCATTTATTCTATTCTACTCCTTTGCCCTTTCAGTGTATTGTCTATTTCTGATATTGTATTAATTGTTTGAACCTCTTTCTATAGGTTTTGGATTGTTTCCAATGCTGTGTCTACCTTATTTGATTGTTCTTGTAACACTTTCCTGATTTCTTCCTTATTTTTCTCAACTCCATTGTAAAGTGTTTTGAAACATTTTGTAATTATTTTTCTGAATTCCTTCTCAGGCATTTCCAACACCTGCCCCTCTTCCTGCATGGAGTCCAGGTCCACCTCTAGGTCATTTGTCTCCAACATTATATCTTGCTTCTGCACATGTTCTGATATGGTCATCTGTTTTTGCTTCTTGTTGTTGTTGTTAAGTGCCATCGAGTCGGTTCCGACCCATAGCGACCCTGTACAGGGTTTCCGAGGGTGTAAATCTTTACGGGAGTAGAAAGCCTCATCTTTCTCCCGTGGAGCAGCTGGTAGTTTCGAACCGCTGACCTTAAGGTTCACAGCCCGATTTGTAACCACTACGCTACCAGAGCTCCTTCTTAGACATGTTTAATGTTTAGCTGTAGCCTTAATACTTAATTGAGTGTGTATTTTGGTTGGTTTTTTTTTTGCTTTCTGATTGCCTCCAGGTAAATTTAATCAGGAGGTGAGCTTCCTTTTCACTATTTTTATTGTTTAACTCAGAGTAACTTTTGAAGATGTTGTCTGCCACCCTGGTGTATGGCAGTTGGTATTGATTCTTGCCTGGATTTGGGGGCTTTATAGCATGTGATTGTATCTTGACTATTTGGCAGGATTGCTGTCTCTTCTTTGGTAGTATAGGGAGAGAAATAGCCCCCTATAGGTAAAAGGAGGAACAAAAACAAAATACAACAGAACAAAAAAAATTTTTTTAAACCCAACAGCAACAGCAAAAAAGCAAAGGTGAAAACAACAACAACAACAACAACCCAAAGAATTAAAAAAACAAAAAAAAAAAACAAAACCTGATTGGATACTGTACTCTTTAATTGTGGGAAAAGAATAGGAGAGTGAGAAAGGAAAAAAAAAATTATAGTCTAATATGAGTATGTCTTTAATGTCTTCTTTCAGCTTCTTGCCTTCAAGGCCATCTGATAAATTTCAAGATGCCACTGTTGATTGTAATGCTGTACCTCAGGATTTAATTTTTGGCCTGTTTTGTTTTTAAACTCTCTCCCACTCCACACCCCCTGTTCTTGCCTTTTCCATTTTAACAGTTCAGGGCCAGTCCAGCTGGTTTAAGCTGCTTGTTGCTTTAAATGCTGAGGGTATCTGTGTGCATGTGTGGCAGAATAACCATCAGTTTTGGGGGTAGGGGGTATCCAATCACTCAGGCTCTCTCTAGTCACCAGAATGGAGGTGTGCAGACAGTGAGGGGCCAATGAACAGATACAATAATAATACTAATAATAATCAGAACAAACCAAAACCAATAAGTATATTGTCCACCTTTGCTCCAAGGTTCCCACAGTGTAATTCCGTGGTGGGTCTGTTTACTCCCCAACTTGGTCTTGCCATTTTGTCTCACCCAAATTGTCAGCTCCAGGCTGCTGAGCCTGGAAAATTCTAAGTAGGAGGTTTCTTATTTCTGCTACAAGTTCCACTAGCTATAAGCCTTCAATCTTTTTAAATATTTCTACCTATGTGGTTCAGAGATTTGGAGCACTCCCCTGAACCTGCTTTGCCTGGTGTTCTGTGGTATTGCTGATGGAGATCTTCACTGCCCCTCTACCCTATCTACCATCAAGCCCCACCTCTTCCTTCTTTCTTTTGATGCTTCCTGCATTGTTCAATTTATTGCCCAAAGAATTCTTCAGTATTTCAACATAAGAGTTGAATTATTTCTTTAGTTCTTTCAGCTTGAGGAATGCTGCGTGCCTGCTCTTTTTGTTTTCTAACTTTTGGGCTTTGCACATTTCATTATGATGGAGCTGCCCAATGTATTTCTTTTCCTTTTGAAACAGTATATAGAGTTTCATTTCCTGACAGTAGATCTAAGACATTGTCAGCTTCTTGGCAGATGTGCTATCATGGGGCAAGGCCCAAGAAAAGGCCAAGTCTCCTTCCCTAGGTCCTGGTTCTGTCCATTCAGAAACACAATAGGACAGCTGTGAACTTAAGGTAGAGACAGAATTTCCAGACATTTTCTTAAATGCTTTAAGATAGCAATAAAATGCAGTGAAGTAGATTTTTTTGTTTCTTTTGTTTCTGTGTTTGTTTTGCTTTGAGTTACAAATATAGTATAGTTCAAAATACTAAGTCTTAGCCACAGTATAGGAACCTAACAGCCAACCTAACCATACTTCAACACTTAGCACTTGAATCAACAATTCCAGGAAACTGAGCCGACCTTACCTTCTACAAAACAAAGCCGTACTAGACCACCAAAAAAGGTGTAGATGAAGAATATGTGTCACCTAGGCACTGCCACCAATCAGAATTAAACTTTTGGGAAACAAACCAAAAATCCTATTTGGTTCTTGTTAAGTGCCTTCTATTCAGTTCTGACCCATAGCCAACCTGTGTAGGGTTTCCTAGGAATGGCTGGCGAGCTTGAACTGTGGACCTTGTAGTTCAAGCCAACTTTGCACTCCAGTGCATTAACCCACGGTGCCACAAGAGAACTCCAAAAACAAAAACAAAAACCAAAAAAAAAACTTTTAAAGAAGGAGAAATAAAAGAAAGGCAGTGCTCTCTCACTTGCAAGAGAGTCACCCACCACCCACTTCTCCTCCTTTGAAAAGTGTACAATTCATAGCTTAATAAACTTTGCTTACTACTTTCTGTTTTTTGTCTGTGCTTGCTGTCTACACCAACATCAAGTGGGTCTTGCTATACCTGCAGAAGTTAAGTTACTGGACCCTGACACTAATAATACAGCAGAACAAAGTTGTTGTTGTTGTTGTTGTTGTTGTTGTTAAGAGCCATCTAGTCAATTCTGATGCATGGTGAACCTGTATAGAGTTTCCAATGAGTGGTTGGTAGTCAACTACTGTTTTCTAAAAGATATAACAACCTAATTAATTTGATATAAAACTTTTTATCATTTTTTTCTGCTTCAATCAGGGACTATAAGTGATTTCCTAAATGAAGTTTGGGAAACCTTTTTTTTTCATACTAAATTTATAACATCATTCACAGACCATACAAAATTATCAACTTAAAAATTAGCCTGCAATATTTCATTGACTCACCCCTAATATTGTGACTAGATACTTGGTATGGCACAGTGGGTTAATGTGCTGAACTGCAAAGCTGGTGGTTTGCAGCTCACTAGCTGCTCCTCAGAAACCCTATATAGGGTAGCTATGAGTCACAACTAACTCAATGTCATTTAACAACAACAACAATGTGATGGCTGGAACTGCAGTTGCCTTGGCAGGGCCAGATCAAATGGTTTTACAGACCTTATACAGTTTGTGGGTCCGACGTCCCCATCCCTGCTTTAAATCATGAACTGTTTTCATGTAATTTGTTTTAGTGATATATGACTTAGTGTTGGAAAAACAGAACTTTAAAAAGCATTCACTCACCCTTATAGTAAGAAAAAGTGTGAAAAATTAAATGCTTATACTTTGGCATGGTCTTTGGAATAGGAAAGTTCCTAATTTTTCCAATTTGGGCAAATGTAATAGTTAGGGTTCTATGTTACCATGACTAGGCCAGGATTCCCAGAAGTTTAGCAACTGAGATGTACTTATTCCCATGGTGATGAAACCTAATACAGACATACATTGTTTACTCTATGATGAGTAACTGAGTAGTCAATCAATTAAATGGATACTTCCTTGGGGGTGTGGCCTGCTCCCAGTATAATAGGCAAGCATGAAAGGCTTTCACTCTCTTTTTGCTGGGGACCTTGGACTCTGCAATTGTAAGCCATTTATTTGATAAGAAACTTCTCTCCATCTATACACATGGAGTTCTGGTGTGGCACTGTGGGTTAATGTGCCAGACTGCAAAGCCATTTGAACTGCAAGGTCAGTGGTTCAAGAGCACTACTTGCTCCTCGGAAATCCTACACTATGGGTCACTATGAGTTGGCACTTCACAACAACAATGTATACAAATATATATGTTTCTCTGGTTTTGCTTCTCGATAAATCCCGAACCAAGACAGCAAATATTAACATAAACCCATGGGTGTACCGTCTCCCCTGTTGCTATTAAAAATGTGCTCTGTGAGCCACAACCACTGATACCATTAAGGAGCTTGTTAGAAATGTAGAAACTCAGGTCTCATCCCAGACCTACTAAATTAGTATCTGCAGTATCATAAGATCCCCAGTTGGTTTGTATGCTCATTAAAATTTGAGATCAGTCAAATAAATGTGGATAGAAAGGGCAAAACATTTCAAAGATGTCTGGATGACCACAGAAAATGAGTTAAAATGCTCTGTGTTCTGTGAAAAACTCAAATAAAAACAAAGTATAGCTAGGAAATATGCTGAATACAAAGAACAAAGACGTTCCAAAAGTTGTCTAATAAAACAAATAAGTAGCTAATATTCATTTTTACCAAAACCCTTTTAGTTTTTCAGAGGTAAGAGTAGACTAATTTCAAAATTTGTATTTCTCATATATTGTTATTGTTGTTTTCATTAAGTACCAACCCTGTAGAGGGTTTCTGAGGAGCAGATGGTGAGTTTGAATTGCTGACCTTGTACTTTAAATCAATCTAATGGCCCATTGCTTATCCTACAGTGCCACACATGGACTCCTCTCATATATTGTAGTCAATAAAATAATTTTGCTGAATTTTACAGGTATTCATACTGTCTGAGAGATACCATACCCAAAACCCACCCTACTGCCATCAAGTCAATTATGACTCATCATTACCCAATAGGACATAATAGAGCTCAGAGACTGTAAACCTTTACGGGGCAGACAACTTCATCTTTCTCCAGTAAGGATAGTTGGTGGGTTTGAACAAATCACCTTGCAGTTAGCTGTCTACTGTTTATCCCACAGGACCCACAGGGCTCTTTACAGCATAGACAACACAGTATTATCCTTCATGTTTCTCTTGTGCCCATTGGCAAGCAAATAATCAGACTTTTGTGAACAACTCTGCCATCTTATCTGCTTATTTGGCATCAGAAAACATTTAAGCACAGGATTATACTTTAAAAAGTTCTTCCCTTAGAATAAAAGGTAACAAAGATAATGAAATGTTAGATATCACTGTCTATTTGACCATTGTATGTATAATATATACACCTGCATGAAGATCTCTATTTTATACAAAATGCACAAGAGCACTGTGATGTCAGTATAATTATATTTATTTTATACCATTTATAACTGAACAATCTTTTTCTCAAAGGATTTAAGCAAATTCTCTATTGTTACCTATTTACTAAGAGGCATTTCTGCCATTTTTGAAATAAATACAACTTTGTTCTATGTCATCACCTGAGTCATCAATATTGTGTACACTAGCTCACAATTTATCTGTCCTTATATTTGATTTGTCTACTCCTATATTCATTTAAAAAAAAAAATCTATAGTATCAACTCTGACCAACTGGTAAAAACTGTACAGAATTTTGGGATCATACAGATTTATATTTTTAATTTGTTTTAATATGTGTACATTCACATACAGTAATAAGAAATAATGCAGAAAAATTCTATATACCCCTCCTCCCAATTTTCCCCAAAGGTAATATTTTGTAGAACCATAGTACAATATCACAACCAGGAAATTGGCATTGTGAGAAACCGTTTTAATTCTCCTGAAATCCCAAAGTTTGGGCCCAGGGTGGTGGGGTGATTTAGCCATGCCATTAGCCCTTGGGTGTTCTTTTGAACTTTGAGCCTTTAAAGACTGGTTGCCTTGGAATCACCTTCTGGTCAAAGGATAACCTACTCAGAAGCGTAATGGACGCGATTTTGCCTTAAGCATTTGGGCTTTTTTAGAGAATTACCTACGTGCAGTTAGTTTTGAGAAGCAGGAACTTCAGAGTCTCATTGTAATGGGTGTTGTAGGGTATATGGTGTTGTTAACTGCCATGGAGTTGGTTCCCACTCATAGCAACCCTGTATAAGGTTTGTGAGAAGCAGCTGGTGGGTTTTAACTGTCGATTTTGCGGTTAGAAAGCCAGTGCTGATCCTCAGTGCCACAATATATATTACACTAATTTTGGGGCTGTTAATCCCAAGGTCAGCAGTTCAAAACTACCAACTGTTCTGTGGGAGGAAGATGAGGCTTTCTGCTCCAGTAAAGATTTACAGCCTCGGAAACCCTGTACAGGGTCACTATGAATCGGAACCGACTCCATGGTACTTAACAACAACAATTTTTTATAGTTCTCTATGCATTTAGGTTTTTAAATATTGATACAATTTATTCTGGGGGTCAGCCTCTCAATCCAGGCATATAAATCTCATTTTATAGGCAAGAAGAGATGGTTGTTTTCATATTAAGAAAGATTTCCTTAAGCTTCTCAAATTTTCTTCTTCAATTAAAATAAAGTGCTCTTTCTTTTTAAATTCATAAGCATGGGTGGATTTCTGATATTTTCTTAAAGGCAGCATTTTTGGTTTTTAAATTATGTTTTTTCTTCATTTACTTAATAGGTAGAAATGAATGAGAAATTATATTCAAAAGCATTCCAATTTAGTTTATATTTTTAGAAAATTATTAAATGTAATATTAATAATGATTGTCACTTCAATATGGAGTGCATACCACTTGCATTTTTAAGTTGTTTATTTATATTTTAATCTTTGCAATAATTGAAAAACTATAATTAGATATAATGTTGTTGTTAAGTGCTATTGAGTCAGTTCTGACTCATAGCAACCCTTTACAAGATTTCCAAGGAATGGCTGGTGGGTTTGTTCACCAAACTTGTCATTAGTAGTCCAGTGCTTATCATACAATGTGAAAACAGGATTGCAGATATAATAGTGAAAGTGATAAAAGGATAGAAAATACATTTTACAATTTTCATATCTAGGAAGGGGCCACGTGGTGTTAAGAGGGTGGGTTGAAAGGGGTGACACTATCAGAGAGGAAGACACCAAAATGACTGTCTATAAAGTTGTTGTGCAGTGTCTCAGCAGAAATATAATATATTTATAAAAATATCCTTGTAGTTATTTGTAGCAACTTTTGGTCAGCACACCTTACATATATCAACTTACCTACAAGCCTAAAACTATGCTAAATTTCTTTTTGAACATTCTAATGGATGCAAGTCAGAGTTGTCATCTGTAGGATAAACACTAGACCATTGTCGGTTTGAACCGCAAGTTCGGGGGTTTAAACTCAACAGCAGCTTCTCAGAAATCCTATCAAGATGGCTATGAGTAAGAACTGACTCTATAGCAATTATTGCAAAAATTCTATTATAAATGAAAAACTTAAAAATGTAAGTGGTATGCATTTAAAAACATCATTGTATTATAGAGACACTGTATTGGGTTTCCAAGGAGTGACTGGTGAGTTTGAAACTCTGACCCTGTGGTCAAATAGACCTTGTGGTCGTGTGCTTATCCTGCGGTGCCATACCAGGACTCCGTTTAAGAACTACAACATTATAGTGTTGCTTCAGTGTCTTGGTGTGGTGCTGTAGGAAAACAAAGAGAAGAATGAAAAAGATTCTTTCACATACTAGGTTATGTGTTCAACTGCTAATCACAAAAGTCAGAAGTTGGAATTCGTAAGCTGCTCCATGGAGAAAGATGAGGCTTTCTGCTCCTGTGTGTAGGGGTGGGGGTGGGGGGTGTTGTTAAGTGCCTTCAAATAGATTCTGACTCATAGCAGCCCTGTATAGTGTTTCCAAGTAGCAGCTGGTGAGCTTGAACCACTGACCTTGCAGTTCAAACGACTTTGCAGTCTGACACATTAACCCACAGCACCACACCAGGACTATAGCTTTGGAAATTCTATACAGGGTCACTAGAAGTCATAATGAACTAGATCAGACACAGCACAGCAACTCAGTTACTAATAATATTGCAATTAATAGTATAATTCAATGTATAATTGAAAAATAATTTTGTTGTTAATATTAATATATTTTTGTTATTATGCATATAAGATAAATACTACATCAAGCCATTTATAATTACATGATTGCTTATTATTCTATGATTAAAATTGATAATAAACCTTCTTAAGGAATCTGTAAGGTTTGTTACTGGAGGAGGTGGGGAGAGGAGGCAACACCATAAAGCATGATATTGGGCAATGCCAATCCTAGTGATGTCACTGACATGTATTCCATATATGCATTTGTTATTGTTGATGTTAGGAACCCTCGATTCAGTACCAACACATAGCATCTCTATGCACAACAGAATGAAAACTGTCCATTCCTACCCAAACCTCACAATAGTTGCTTTGCTTGAACCCATTGCTGCTGCCACTGTGCTAGTCCGTCTGGTTGGGGGGCTCTTCCTCTTTTTCGCTGACTCTACATTTTACCAAGCATGATGTGCTTCTCCAGGGACTGGTCCCTTCTGATAATATGTCTGAAGTCTGGCTATCTTGGCATCTAAGGAGCATTCTGGCTGTACTTCTAGCAACACAGTTTTGTTTGTTCTTTTGGCAGTGCCATGTGCTTTTAACATTCTCCTCCAGCATCATAATTCAAATGTATCAATTCTTCTATGGTCTTTCTTATTTATTGTCCAGCTTTCTCACACATGAGGCTATTGAAAAAGGTTATTTGCAATGAAGACATCATTGGTCTTGCAAAATTTTACAGGCATAATTTCTATCACCAAGGTCATATTTTCCAATTACTGGTCCTTCCTCTTTGTTTCCATTCTTTGAATTCCAATCACTAATAATTATCATTACTTCTTGATTGCATGTTTTATCAATTTCAGACTGAAGAGATTAGTAGAATTCCTCTATTTCATCCTTTAGTGGTTGGTGAGTAAATTTGAATAAGAATGGTATTAACTGGTCTATGGTGTATGGATATTATCTTATCCCAGACATTGTTATATTTCTTGAAATGTCCTTTTTGATGATGAATGTAAAGGAATTCTTCTTCAATTTGTCATTTCTGGCAAAGAAAACCATGTGATTTTCAGATTCAGAATAGCCAATGCCTGTCCATTTCAGTTCACTAATGCCTAGGATATCGATGTGTGTGTTTCATTTTAATTTGGACAATTTCCAATTTTCCTAAATTTATACGTTATACATTCCATGTTCAATTGTTAATGGATGATTACAGCTGTTTCTCCACATTTTGCGTTGTGCCCCATCAGCAAATGAAGGTCCAGAAATCTTACCCATTCATGTCATAATACAATTCTACTTTGAGGAGGCAATTCTTCCTCAGTTTTGTTTCGAATGCCTTTCAATTTGAAGAGCTGATTTTCCCAAACTATATCTGACAATGTTCTGGTGCTCTTCATTATGTTTCAGTATTCAATATTCTGGTGTTATCTGACAGTGCTCCACTGCCATTTTTAAGGTTTTCAGTGACAAAGTATTCTAAAGTAGCCTTTCTCTCTTTATTACTGGCGGTGGTGGTAGTGTGCCATGGAGTCAGTTCTGAGTCATAGTGACCCTGTACAGGGTTTTCAAGGCTGTAAATATTTACAGGAGCAGAAAGCCTCATCTTTTACCCATGGAACAGCTGGTATTTTTGAACTGCTTGAGGTTACCAGCCCAACTCGTAACCACTACACTACCAGAGCTCCCACTTTATTGCTAGTCTGTTTTAATCTGGAAATTCAGCTGAAACCTATTCATCATGGCTGACCTTGCTGATTTTTAAAGTACTAGAAGAAGACCGCCAGCAAGATTGATTGGCAAAGTGTCAGCATCAATGGGCTCAAGCATGGCAACATTTGTGAGGTTGGCCCAGGATCAGGTAGTGTTTCATTCTGTTGTGCAGAGGGTAGCTATGTGTTTGTACTGGCTCAATGGCACCTAAGAATAGCAACAACAAGTTACATAGTTTCCAGAATCACAGCAACATGAAAGCCACTGCAGAATCAGAAACTGACAGAAACTCTAAAAGAGTCAAGTTGGCACAAAAAGTTTCCCAAGATGACATAATCTGTTTTTGTTTGTTCGATGTCATCGAGTCCTGAGCCCATCACAGCTGCCACTGTGTCAGTCCATCTTGTTGGGGGTTTTCCTTAATGAACATTTTACCCTTAAGGGAAGATGAATATTATAGGATTCACGAGTCTTAGTGTGGCACTGTAGGATAAGCACTGAACTATAAGTTCATTTTGAACTGCAAGTCTGTTCCTAAGAAACCCTATACAGGGTTTCTATGAGTTGAAAGTGATTTGGTAACAATTAAAACACAAACAGTTATCTAAAAGGTAATTTAAAATATAGGAAAGTATATAAATTTACCTACAAGGCTAAAACTGTGCTAATTTACTAAAAGTGTTTTTATTTATTTTGAATTTCAAGAAATGAGGTCAATGAGGTTGAGTTTACTAACTTGAAATGCAAAAATTTCAGCTTTATTATGCACAATATAATAGCTGTCATCAGAGTAAATACAAAACATTTGAACACTTTTGGGTAGTAAAGTACCCATTGCATTGGAAAAGCATTTTAAGTTACCTGTGTATGAATAGAGACCATATGCTCATTTCTGTAAACTCTCTGGAAGGATGTGAAGCATGTGAACATATAGAAAACATTTGAACAACATAATAACAACTACCAAAAACATTGGTAGTTGAGTCAGCTCTGACTCACAAAACCCTGTAGAGAGGAGAACTGCTCCATAGGCTTTTCTTTGTTGTAATCTTAAAGGCAACAGATGACCTAGCCAATCCTCTCTTCTGCAACATTGTTTGGTAGGTTTAAACAGCCACCCTTTAAGTTGGTACTAGATTGCAAGTCTTTACACCACCCAGGGAACTCATGACCTCTTAGGTTAGAGTAGGCCATCCTGGATCCATCCAGAACCCCATTTGACTTATAAATCTTAAAAAGTTAGATATCTATTTTCCCAGTATACTGTAGATTAGAAACTTTGCTTAGATTAGAAGCAATGCACATGATGTGGGTGGTGATAGTGAGGGGTGTTGGTTAAAGGCATTCTGACAGAATTGAGAAGTTGCAGCTGACAGCCTGACATTGAGGGATGCAGAAACTCCTAAGCATATGCAGAAATGTACTGTGTGTTTTAGCATAGAACAAGAATGGTGATACATAATGATGGTGATGAGTCATCAAGAAAACGACTACATTATGTGCTATGTCCTCTGTTGAGGAAGGAAGTGAAATGTACTCTGCTGTTTTGGAAGAATTTCTATCAAAAAAAAGTTAAAATGAGTCATTGGCACCTGATGGAACAAACTATGTTTATCTCAGATACTCATTTTTATAAAATGTGATCTCATGATAGATAAAAGATTCTCACCCTCTAGCCTCTCTGCTCACCTAGAATTTTGTCTGGAAACAAGTTGGGATTGTGAAAATATATGCATCCCAATCTACAACAATAACAACAACAAAAAATGTACTTGAATTTAAGTTCTGTTTCTTAGTTAATGTGATTTGGGGCAATAGAAGCTTTTTGAGGTTGAGCATTCTTATCTATAAACTCAAGCTTTACTCATATTATAGGATTTTAGTGAACATCAGACAAATGTATGGAAGTGAAAATAAAGTCACATTTACTCTTTGATTAAGTAGTTGTTATCAGTTTGTGCTAGGCCTTTTCTTTTGGAAATTGATAGAATTAGAAATTCTGGATATTTTTTTTTTTTAGAAGACCTAGGTCTAACAAACTGCTGTCTGTAAGGATATTTTAGCTTTCTCAGGGACTTGCCTGGAAAGCGTGTTTTATAGAACATTATTTTGACTCCATAGCAAATGTCCATTACCCTTTGGAAGAGATTAAAACATGTGAGCAACTTAAAAGGACACATCCCTTGAACTTCCACTTGAAAGCTCAATTTTGCCTAAAAATCTTAAAAAGTTAGTGTGGTACAGTGAATTTTGGCTCTTCGCTCATAGTCTTTGAAAATCCTACTAAATGATTGAGTGGGAACATGCAGTTTATACAGGACTCTAACACAGAGATTGGTAAATTTTGCAATACTCTTTGGTTTAAAAGGATCCATCTCAGAAGCAGGACCAGAGAATCTCAACACCATCAGGAAAGGAGAGTCATGAGGAGAATGAGTCCTTTGGACCACGAGATCTCTATTCAGAGAAATGGAGGAAGTGACAGAGACAACATAAAAAAGGACATCGAAAGACAGAGTAGTCGGCATCCTGGCTGATGGACCAAGTAAACTTGAGTGCCTTGGGGAAGGATTCTGGCTTGCAGAATTGAATGTCCTACGGCATTTATCAGCAGAACTAGAGAAACTTGTAACACTTGCCTGAGCAAATCAGAGGCTAAGGGTCAGCAGTGATGAGATACAGATGACCAGAAAAGGTGTGCCTTTGGCAATGCTGAGAAGAGGCACTCTGGAGCAGAGAAATGCTGTACCCTGAGTTGTTTCAGATCCTGAAGAGCAGTCTGTTAACAAATTGATGCAGCACTGGAGGCAATCACTCATCTATGACAAGAAACTTGGAAGAGAGCTACCTGGCCAGCTGATTGGAAGAAATCAGTATTGGTGCCCATTTCAAAGAGAAGTGACCTGACAGATGAGGAAATCATTGAACAAGATCATAAATATTACATGATAATACAGTAAGGTACTTGCCTAGAAAGCATATATGGTAGGACATTATTTTTATTCTAGGACAAATGCTGAATACCCTTTGGAGGACAATTGAATGTGTGGAAGAGACTAAAACATATGAATATCTTAAAAGGACAGACATATCCCCCTATACTTTTACTTTGAAGCTATCACAGTACAATTTTGCTGAAGATAATTCCAAAACAGCTGCAACCGTACATTGACAGGGAACCGCCAGAGTTTCAAGCCAGATTCAGACTAGGACACGGGGTGAGGGATATATCATTGCTGACTTCAGATAGATCTTGGCTGAAAGCAAAAGAATACCAGGAAGATATTTACTTATGTTTTATTGACTATGAAAAAGCTTTTGACTGTGTCAATCGTGACAAACTATGGACAGCATTGTGGAGAATTGCTATTCTAGAACACTTCCTGGTGCTCAGAAGAAACCTGTACATCTACCAAGAGGTAGTTGCTCAAACAAAACAAGGGGACAACACAGGATTGTTTAAAATTAGGAAAGGTGTGTGCCAGAAATATTATTTCACCAGACATATTCAATCTATATGCTGAGCAGAAAATCAGACAAGGTGGATTGAGGTGGCATCAGGATTGAGGAAGACTCATTAACAACCTGTGGTATGCAGATAATACAATTTTGCTTGCTGAAAATGAAGAGGACTTAAAATACTTACTGATGAAGCTCAAAAACCGCAGCCTATGGTATGGGTTGCACATCAATGTCAAGAAAACAAAAATCCTCATCACAGGATCAAGAAATAACATTGTGATAAATGTAGAGAAGTTGTCAATGACTTCATTTTGCTTGGATCCACCATCAACACTCATGGACGCAATAGTCAACAAATCAAATTGTGTATTGCTTTAGGCAAATCTGCTGCACTAGACCTCTTAAAAATGTTCAAGGGCAAAGATGTGCGCTTGGCTCATGCCATAATATTTTCAATATTCTCGGATGTATGTGAAAGTTGGACGATGAATAGCAGAGATGGTAAACAAATTGATACATTTGACTTAAATTGCTGGAAAAGAATATTAAAAGTATCATCGACTGCCTGAAAAACCAACAAATCTATGTCGAAAGAAGTACAAATTGAAAGTCTTCAGAAGCCAAGATGACTGCATCTTGTCTCTGATACTTCAGACATATCATCATGAGGGACCAGTCCCTGGAGAAGGCCCTCATGCTTGGTAAAGTGGAGGACCAGCAAAAATGATGGAAATGCACAACGAGCCTGATTGGTGCAGTGACAGCAGCAATGGGTTCAAGCACAGCATCAATTATGAGGTTGGTTCAGGATCTGACCTTTGTTGTACGTAAGGTCACCATCAGTTGGAACCAACTCCACAGCACCTAACAACAACAACAACAACAACAATTTCCCTAATAAACCTCATAATCATGAGTATAGTCTGTTGGTTCTGTGTCACTGTTGCAATGAATTATCAAACCCAGCTGAGAAATAGAGTGCCTTCAGAGGGGTGGTTAGTGTCAGAATAGGATGAAAAATGTTGGAGGGTAGAGGCAATTCTGACATCTGCCTCATAGGAATCAACCTGAAACTGATGTGGAGTTTGACTCTTTTTCCTCTATTTGAAGCAAGAAGAGGCCAGACATGCTGCCCACACTGCTTCTGCAGTTGAGTTTTTCATTACAGATGAGGAGCAGCACTTGAGATGTGGGAGGAGATTAGTGAGGAGTGTTGGTTAAAGTCTCTTTGACAGAATTCAGAAGTTACATCTGACAGCCTAGCATTGAGGGATACAGAAACTGTTTCAAACTCACACATTGCCATTTCATGGATATGAAGAAGGATTGGAGTGTTAAATAATTTCTAAAGATACTTCATCTCATCCGTTAACCATATCTTCCTGGTGACATTTAACAAGGTTCAACTTGAAGATGAGAAAAAAGCAGTTTGAGCAGTGGGTGAAAACTATCTCTTCTCTCTCCAGCCTTCATACAGAATCAAGCTGATGACAAAGAGAAACTGAATATGTTTAAAGAGATATGTTTAAATGTATGCTCCCAAAAGACCTGTTGTCTACTAGTCTATTTCAAGTCATAGAAACCTTTTAGGCAGGGTAGAACTTTCCCATAATAAGGCTACAGATTTTACCATAAGCATACTGTCACATCTTTCTCCTATAGAACTGTGGAAGGGTTCAATCAGCTGACCATTTGGTTAGCTGGTGAGAGTTTTAACCACTATGACACTACAGTTCCTTTTAAACATGTTGTTGATGCTGAAAGTTTTGTTATCTCATGCTGCTATAACAGAAATAGTCAAAAGTAGGTGACTTTAACCAACAGAATTTTATTTTCACATAGTCTGTTGTTAAGTTCTGTTGAACCGATTCCGACTCATAGGGACCTGGCATAGGGTTTCCAAGGAGTAGGTGGTGAGTTTGAACTGTCGAACTTGTGGTTCAAACCAACCTTGAGATTGAGTGCTTATTTTACTGTGCCAATGGGCTCCAACTTACCAACAATTTTGATGATGGCACAGTACTTAACAGTGTTTCATTCTGTTGTGCATAAGGTTACTATGATTTGGAACTGATTTGATAGCTCCTAACAACAACAAATCTGATGTGGTGTTGTGGGTTAATGTGCTGGATTGCAAAGGCAGTTTGAACCAAGAGTTGATGGTTTAAGCTCACCAGCCACTCCCTGGAAACCTTATATAGGGTTTCTATGTGTCGGAACTTACTTAACAACAACAAACAGCAACAAAACACTTATATAATTCAGTCTTTGCAAGAACGCCATCTTTTTAAGTAGAATTTAAAAAAAGACAAATTCCCTCACTTCAAAAATGAGAAAAGTAGTAGCCATAGGAACAACAAACTTCCATAAACAGTGGGTATCACCTATTATAGTTTCTCCCTTCAAAAACGAGGAAAATAGGAACAGCGAACTTCCATAAGTAATGGGTATCACCTAGTTGAGTTCCTTCTTCATCATTACTTATAAAGTTTATAGCTAATTGCATATTCTCTTTTGGACAAATTTCAAAATTATTTAGCTAGTTACCCAATTTCTCAACCAATGCCCATATGATCCTCTGCTATGTATCCAATTATGCTCCCGTCCCCCAAATGCATTGTAAATCCTAACTCCTAGACATATGGATATATTGCCATCTGGGAAGATGGTTTTCTTTATGAGGCCATATCGATGCCGAATGTGTTTTATTTAATCCAATCACTTTTGAATTCTAGAAGGAGCAGATTCGACACAGAAACAAGGGTGATTGTGAGGAAAGGTGACACAGGAAGATCACCAAGATACTGAGGAACAGAAACTGAAAGAGACAAAGATCTTCACCAAAAACAGACAGGGAAAGAAAGCGTTCCCCTTGCACCAGTGTTCTGAATTCAGATATCTAACCCTATACAGGGTCACTATAAGTTAGAATTGACTCAATGGCACTTAACAATAACGATTGTTACTATGTTCCTCAGTTTTGAAGGGAAGGAATTTGTCTTTTGTTTTTATTTTGCTTACAATGATGGTGTTCTTGTAAATGAAGACTGAAGTATGTAAGTGTTTTTTTGTTGTTTGTTGTTGTTGTTAAGTGCTGTCGAGTAGGTTCCGACCCATAGTGACCCTGTATAGGGTTTCCTAGGAACAGCTACTGACTTGAACTGCTGACCTTGCAGTTCAAATGACTTTGCAGTCTGGTGCATTAACCCATAGCACCACATTGTTGTTGTTGTTGCTGTTGTTAGGTGCCGTGGAGTCAGTTCCAACTCATAGCAACCCTGCACAGGGTTTCCGAGGCTGATAATCTTAATGGGAGCAGAACGCCTCATCTTTCTCCCATGGAGCAGCTAGTAGTTTCAAACTGCTGACCTTGTGGTTTGCAGCCCAATTTGTAACCAATACGCTGTTGTTATGTGCTGTCGAGTTGGTTCTGACCCATAGCGGCCCTGTACAGGGTTTCGGAGGGTATAAATCTTTACGGGAGTAGAAAGCCTCATCTTTCTCCCGCGGAGCAGCTGGTAGTTTCGAACCGCTGACCTTAAGGTTCGCAACCCGATTCGTAACCACTACGCTACCAGAGCTCTAATGGCGGCATAGTAGGTGTCATGAAATGATTTCAAATCATAGTGACCTTATGCAGAATAGAATGAAACTCTGTCCAGCATTGTGCCATCATCATCGTTGCTGTTAAGTTTGAGCCTATTGCTGCTACCACTGTGCTGACAATATTCTGTTACTTTTCATAATGTTTTCATCTTCTGGCATATCTGACACTGAGCTCCTACTATTTATAGGTCTTCAGTGACTAAAATTAAAAAATAGTTCGCTTCTCCTTCCTTCTAATGTGTTTTAGTCTGGCAGCACCATAGAAATCGGTCCACCATGGTTGACCTTGTGGGTATTTTAAATGCCTGTGATGTAACTTCTAGCATCACAGCAACATGCCAGCCACCACAGTACGACAAACAGACAGAAGAGTAGTGTAGTAAGATGCTAAAGAAAGGATTTCTACTCCACACTCCCATTCAGCCACTATGAACTCTGTTCAACAGAACTGTCTGAAACGGAGGAAATATTCTATGATCTGTGTTGACCAATGGTAGCCACTTACCTCATGTAGGAATCAGCTTTTCTAAGGTGGCTAGTGTGACCAAGGAATCAATTTTTCATTTTTTTTTAACTTTATATGACTTAACTATAAATGACCCCATGGGGCTTATGGCTAAAATATTAGCACAGGCCATCAGAGGATATATATAAATATCAAATTCATCAAACAAATCAATAGAAAACTTCTAGAATTCCTAAACATACAAACTAAAAACTGTTCTTATAGGCTCAATAACAACTCAAGAAAATCTGCCACTGCAGTTAAATATAAGGAAAACAACATCAACAGCTGAAAAAGTATTTCTCCCCTTATTCAACCACCATGAAACCATATTTTCAGGACACCATAGGAGATTCTGACCCATCTATTTTGTTGTTCAAGCAAGACAAAGACCCATCACAGGGTGTTACAGCAAAAACATTTCTTTTCTCAAGATAGAAGAAATGAACTTTCTTGGGGAGCAGGTGAAATGATGATTCCAGTAAATACATTTTGTATTGTTAATAATCTCTGTTACTATAAGCAGGTATAGCTGATATTGGAGCAGGACAGTAAGAGATTTATCTTCAGAGAAAAAGGCAGATCAAGTCCCAGTCATTCTTCTAGAAAAACATAGAACAGAAAATTTTGTATAATTAGTTATTTTTAAAGAATGAGTTTTTTTTTTTTTAATGAAGAAAAATGCTGTTGTTGCCCAATGCCATCAAGTTGGTTCCAACTTATAGCAACCTTATATTAGGTCTTCAAGGAGTGGCTGATGGGCATGAACCAACAACTTGTGGTTATTCTACAGTACCACACTAGTACTCCACTACAAGCAAATAGTAAACTTAGTGTACTAATTTATCATTTAATTTGCTTTTTTCACTTGTTAAAATAATATTATTACAACAATTAGAAGGTAAAGCCAAAGTGAATGCTTTGAAGACACACACACAAAACTAACAAAACACATTGCATATGCAATGAATTGTTTAATAGTACATAAAATGTGTAGACATTAAAATAAGGAAAGGGTATGACTAATATTGATGTGACATGCTTTCCTAGGCTAATAGAAAAAGCACTTCTCATTTTCATACTATGTTGTTTCCTTTGCCTGCCATTTCATTAAAAAAAAAACAACTGGTTTGTTACATAATCATGAAGTAGCATCATCACTCATCAGTTGGTTGTACTGTGGTGGTTTTTGTTGCTACGGTAATGGACACTGTGCCACTGGTATTTCCAAACTAAGACACACTAGGGAAAAAGGATCTGGCAACCTACTTTAAAAAAAACATTGACCATTGCAAACCTTATGCAGAGTCACAAAGCATTGATATAGTGCCAGAAAGTGAGTCCTTCAAATTGGAAGGCACTCATTATACAACTGGTCAAGAGCTGCCTCTACAAAGTAGAGTTGATCTTAATAAAGTTCACGGAGTAAAGCTTTTAAGATCTTCATTTGCTGATATGGCATGATTCAAAATAATAATCTATTAATAATTCGACTATGGAATGTACGAAGTATGAATCTAGTGAATTTGGAAGATATCAAAAATGAAAACAAAAATGAACAACCTAGGTATTATTGAGCTTTAATGAACTGGCATTCGCCATGTTGAATTGGTCAATCATATGTTCTATTACATTATGAATTGGAACTGACTCCATGGCACTTAAAAACAACTACTATAGAAGTCCTGGTGTGGCGCTATAAGATAAGCACTGGACTTCAAATTGCAAGGTCAGTGGTTCAAATCACCATCTGCATTCAAAATCACCAGGGAAACTCTAGAGAGCATTGCTATGAGTTGGATCAAATTCCACGGCACTTAGCAACAATGACAATGGTCTACTATGCCAAAAATGACAAATTAAAAACAAGTGGTGTCATTCAGGATAGTTTGGGTGCTAGGGAGGGGGCAATATACTAGTAGGGAGAGGGGAATGGAAGAACAAAGCAAATGGGAGAACAATTAGACAGGTCTCAATGGGCTAAGTGAGATAGAGGTAAATAATGATATATGCACAACCTGGGAGCAACAGGGTTCTGGGATACAGAGATCGAGCCATGATTGGAATGTGGAAAAGGGGGGAATAATACCAAGATGCTTGGCTGTCTTTTGAATCTTGGTTTTCCTTGCATTATTTTATAAAATAGACACTGGAGGGGGAGAGAAAGGAATAGCAAAAAGCATCACCATAGAAAGCCTGTAAGTCCGTCTTTTGCCTATAACTGATTGGAATACCTAAAATGGGGCTACAACGTGCCCAGTGAAGGAAGCTTCCTGTGGAGCCTCTGCAATACATAAGACTATAGGTGGAAGCCTGAACCACATCCAGATCTCCAGAGACGGGAAAGTACCAAGTGAAAGGACAA
>NW_006408537.1:19165416-19184054 GCF_000296735.1 Chrysochloris asiatica | reverse complement strand
ACGGGGGAAGGATTGCATGGAGGGGATTGTAACCGTGGCAATGAGACGATATATGATAGAATGAATGTAAAACTAATGTTCTCCCATGTAAACTATCACATAATTCACAATAAAACATTTAAGAAAAATAAATAAATAAATAAGTGGTGTCATTAATAACAAAAACAACATGTCAAGCTACATACTGAAGTACAATGCTGTCATTAATAGAATAATATATATTTTTTCTATATAGAAGACCAAGCAGATCTGGTAGCATAGATTGTTACCAGTTGGGCTGCTAATCACAAGGTCAGCAGTTCTACTCTACTAGTTGCTCCATGGGAGAAAGATAAGATTTCTGTTCCCATAAAGGTTTATAATCTCAAACACTTTACAGGGTGGCTATGTGTTAGAACCAACTGCATGGCATATAACCATAGCACCACCATACTGAAGACCAGTTAACATGGCTATCATTTAAATTTATATATCAACTATTAATGCCAAGGAGTCCTGGTGTGGCACTGTGGGTTAATGCAACAGACTGCAAAGCCATATGAACTGCAAGTTCAGTGGTTCAAGCTCACCAGTTGCTCCTCTAAACCCTATACAGGGTCTCTATGGGTCAGAACCAACTCAACGACACTTAACAGCAACAACTAATGCCAAAGATGAAGAAATTTAAATTTTTGATCAACTTTTGAAGTCTGAAACTGATCAAACATACAATTAAGATGCATAGAATAATTATAAGTGGCTGGAATGTGAAAGTTGAAAACAAAAATGGACCATTAACTAGAAAATATGGCCTTTATAGTAGATATGACTCTGGCTATCACAACAGAATTTTGCAAGACTGATGACTCATTGCAAATAAATTTCTTTCAACAACATAAATCGTGACTGTACATGTACACCTCACTGATTAGAAAAGAAAGGAATCAAAATGACTACATTTGTTGAAATAGACAGTAGAGAATCTCAACAGTATTAGTTAGAACAAGGCCATGGACAGACTGAAGAACAGACTATCCATTGCTCATCTTAAAGCATAAATTAAAACAAAAAAAAATTAAGACAAGCAAAAGAGTATCAAAGTACAATCTTGAGTGTATCTCACTTGAATTCAGAGACCATCTGAAGAATAGATTTTAAAATAGAATGGCCAAAAACCAGACAGGACTAGTTATGAGATGCCATCAAGGACATTATAGCTATAGAATGCAAAAGGTTGTTAAAAAGACAACAGAAAAAGAAAAGGCAAAAATGGATGTCAGAAGAGACTCTGAAACTTGCTCCTAAGTGTAACATTTGTCAGGTGCCATCGAGTCGGAACCAACTCATAGCGACCCCATGCACAGCAGAACAAAGCAATGTCCGATCCTGGGCCAACCTCACTACCGCTGCCACACTTGACGCCATCAATGATGCCACCTGGCTGATCCATCTCATTGGGGGTCTTCTTCTTTTTCTCTGACCCTGCACCTTAGCCAAAGCAAATGGACAAAATGATAAAGTAACAAAACTGATCAGATTTCAATGAGTGGCTAGGTAAGACAACACAAAGTATTGTTGTTGTTAAGTGCTGTCGAGTCAGTTCCGACCCACAACAACCATGTATAGGATTTTTAAGGAGCAGTTGGTGAGCTTGAACCACCAACATCGTGATTCAAACCGACTTTGCAGTCCATAGTTCCACACCAGGATTATAATGTGCAAGGTCTGGGGTTAGAAAACCAAAAAAGATGAACATGTTCACTATTTCTCATACTGAAAGAATTCAAGAAAAAAATTAAGCTTCAAATTGCAATATTGAAAATTTCTGTGGACAAAAAAAAGTGGAAAGACACAGGAAGTATCAAAAGAAGATCAAAATAATATACAAAAGTCATTGTACCAAAAAGAATTGTTCAGCGTTTAACTATTTCAGGAGGTTGGATATGCTCAAAGAGAACAAAAGGTATACTGTGTGATTAAAGCCAGAAAAAGTGAGCCTCAAGATTTCATCCTTTCACTATACTTATTCAATCTGTATGCTGAGAAAATAATCTGCCACACTGGACTATATAAACAAGAATGAGGAATTGGCATAGGAGGAAGTCTCATTAGCAATTGGTTAATGCAGATGGCACAGTCTTGCTTGCTGAAAGTGAAGACGACTTGAAGCATTTACTGATGAAGATCAAAGACTATTGCTTTCAGTATATATTACATTTCAGCATAAAAGAAAAACAGAATCTCACAACTGTAGTAATAAGGAACATTGTGATTAACAGATAAAATGTTATCTTTTCTGTTGTGGATCCAAGTACAAACCTGATTATACTTGGACCCACAACCCACACCAAATGGAACCATAAGTTAAGAAATCAAATCATGTATTGCTTTGGGAAAATCGCCAGAAAAGGACCTCTTTAACGTATTGAAAAGCAAAGATGTCTCTTTGAGGACTAAGGTGTACATGATGCAAACCATGGTATATTTAATTGCATTATATGCATTTGAAAGCTAGACTATGGATAAACAAGATTGAAGAAAAATTGATGCATTTGAATTATAGTGTTGGGAAAGAATATTGAATGTACTATGGACTGTCAGAAGAATGAACACATCTGTCTTTGAAGAAGTTAGTTCAGAATGTACCTTAGAAATAAGGGTTGGGAGACTTCATCTCATGAACTTTGGACATGAGATCAGGAGGAACTAGTTCTTGGAGTAGACTATTATTCTTGTATATGTGGAGAGTCAGTGAAACAAAGGAAGACCCTGTTGTTGTTAAGTGCAATGGTTTTGCACTAAATGGTTTTGACTCATAGGAACCTGTATAGTTACTGAGGCTTTAAATCTTTTGAAGGAGCAGAAAGTCTTACCTATCTTCCATAGAGTGCCTAATGTGCTCGAACCACCGACTTGTGGTTTGCAGTCCTGTGTTTATCCTAAGGAGCCACTACACTTCCCTTATTGGTTCTAGTTTATGCAAAATATATTTGTAGGTGCTAAGAGTGCATGAGAAAATCAAAGTCTTCAAGCATAAAAATTACAAAAATCAGGATTAGGAGGAATTGATTATATTTACTGTCTTATACTTGATTATTATATATCATGGATATGGTAAAACAATAAATAAATAAAATAAAACATGAAACAAATCTTAGAAGGTATGTTAGGCTAGGTTTTCTAGAAAGGCAAAACCACTGAAGCTTAAAGTATTTTTAAAAGTTCCTGGAAAAATGGAATTGAAGGATAATGGAAGTTTTCTGTGAGCTTTTTGAAGCTCTTCATAAATGTATATATAATGCATACATGATGTCGAGTCAAAAAATAGACACACTCTGACAGCATAATTTACTTTAATCAACATTTTTAAAAAGTTTTTATTGTGAATTATGTGTTGGTTTACATGGTGAACAATTATCTTTAAACTCATCCTATCGTATTTTTTTCATTGCAATGATCACAATTCCCTGCATGCATCATTAAACAACCAAAGGGTACACTCCACACACCTGACCCTGGCCGCCAGCCCACAGCTCTTCTCCCTCCCTGAGTCTAGAGACCCTAGGCGCTCCTTCTGTCCACGTCATCTTCTCTTCCTCCATTCCTACTGTCACTGCCTCCCTGGACAGGGTCTTGTACTTCACTTTTCTCCCTTGATGGTTCCAGGGATCTCCACTCCTGGACTACAAAATCAGCCACTTTCCTCCTTTTGTTACCAAACATTTACATTTACCTTTCCAACACTCACTGTCAGACCTGATATCAATCATTTGCTATTGAACCACAGGAGTCCTTTCCCCTCACCTTTTATCAACCCCATTCAGACAGGTTGGAAACTATTCAATGGAGATTCTACCTTTCCCTGTATCCTGTAGAACTAGGTTCCCTATTGAAAGCTTGTAAGCCAGTCACTTCTTGCCTTTGTAGTCCCCCCATTTTGGGTAGCCAATGTAAAAGTTACCCATTCCTTTTGACCCTGCGTACCAAGGGGATGGGAATGATCCGCAATGTAGAGATTTGTCTGCTCCTTTGTCATACTGCATCCACAAGCATAGGTCATGTTCATCTACTTGTAGTGGGTTACTCTTTCTTTCTTTCTTTTCTTTTTTTGTTCCTCTTCTTTCTTCCTCTAGTCGTATTCTGATCATCCAGCAATTAATGCTAGGTCAAATGGGTACTATCTGCAAGCGTGGGTGTTCTTGTGCATCTCCCCTCACTTCATATCAGCTGGATGCGTCACACTTTGTTCTAGTCCTTTGGGGCCTTGTCCCAGGAGTCCTGAGGTCTTGTCATACTGCTGGTTAATCAGGTCTCAATCCAGGTTAACAGGAGTCTATTAAATGTGGTCGGACTTAGTTCACAACTTCATTGCTGTTTTTCCCCCATTTTCTCTTATCGGTGACCAATATGGTCCGCAGTAGGACCATATGCCTGCTAGTGTATTTCAATTGAGTTTCAGTCTTGGAAGGGGGTTTGCATAGAGGGACGTGACCACTTGCCTTGATGGCTCCCTGGGGAATAACTTGCTTGTTCTTGTAGTAGTCAGTTGGACTACTGTTATTGTTTTTGATTTTTCCTGCTGATCTTTCTTTGAAGAAGTATCTTCTGTTCTAGATGCTCCAGACTGGTCTGCTTGTCCTTTCAAGTGGAAATGTCCCACCTTAGAAGATTCTGGATAGGAATCAGCCAACAACAACAAAAAGGAATAATTAATTTTTTTTCCTTCCCCCTTTTAGTGTGGGTGCTTTTTCTTACTCTTTTACAATAATGGTCTTATGCTATATTTCTCCTTTTGGGACTGATTGATTTCACTCAGCATAATGTTTCAAGGTTCAAACATGTTGCAGTGGCTTGCTGCTTCCTTGTTATTCTTCAGGGTAGCATAATATTCCATTGTGTGTATGTACCAAAGTTTGTTTCTCCATTCTTCCATTAATGGGCACTTAGGCTGTCTCCATTTTTTTGCTATTGTACGTGGTGACACTATGAACATTGGTATGCATATATTTACTCGTGTTATGGCTCGTATTTCTTGTGGATAAATACCAAGTCGAGGAATGCTGGATCATAAGGTATCTCTATTTCCAACCATCTGAGGAAATGCCATGTTGTTTTCCAGAGTGGCTGGATCATTTTGCAATCCCACCAGCAATGTAGGAGGGTCACAATCGCTCCACATCCTTACAAAATTTATTGTCCTCTATTTTTTTTAATCTTTGCTATTATCGCTGGTGTGAGATGATATCTCATTGTTGTTTTTATTTGCATCTCTCTAATGACTAGTGATTGTGACATTTTCTTCATATGTTTGTTGGCTACCTGGATCTCCTCCTTGGTGTCTATTCGTGTCTTGTGCTCATTTTTTAATTGGGTTATTTGTCCTTTTCTTGTAGAGGTGTTGTAGGTTCCGGTATATTTTGGAAATTAGTCCCTTGTCTGATGTGTCATTGCAAAAGATGTTTTCCCATTCTGTGGGCTTCCTTTTTACTCTTTTGATTAAGTCTTTTGATGTACATAACTTTTTAATTTTTAGTATGTCCTTTTGATCTATTTTGTCTACCTTTGTTTGTGTAATTTTCAAAATGTTTGGTAGTCTGTGTATGCCCTATATTAGAGCGCTCACATTTGTCCCTATTTTTTCATTTATGGCTTTTGTAATTCTGGGATTCACATTTAGGTCTTTAATCCATGCTGAGTTGGTTTTTGTATAAGGTGTCAGGTAAAGGTTTTGTTTCAGTCTTTTGCATATCCTTTTCCAATTCTGCCAGCACCATCTGTTGAAGAGGCTATCTCCTCCCCAAAGAATATACTTAGGTACTTTGTCAAAAATTAGTTGGCTGTATGTGGATGGGTTAATTTCTGGGTTCTCAATTCGATTCCATTGATCAATGTATCTTTCTTTATACCAGTACCAGGCTGTTTTGAACACTGTAGCCGTGTAGTAAAATTTGAAATCAGGGAGTGAGAGGCTTCCCACCTTGTTCTTTTTAAGCAGTGCTTCGCGTATCCTGGGTCTCTTTCCTTTCCATATAAAGTTTGGAATTGTTGTTTCCATCTCTTTGAAGAATGTCGTTGGAATCTGGATAGGGATTGCATTGTATGTGTAAATTGCTTTGGGCAGTATTGACATTTTCACAATGTTAAATCTTCCTATCCAGGAGTCTGGTATATTCTTCCATATTTGTAAGTCTCTTTTGGTTTCTTTTAGTAGTGTTCTGTAGTTTTCTTTGTAGAGGTCCTTTCTTTCTCTGGTTACATTTATTCCTAGATATTTCATCCTTTGGGTGGCTATTGTAAATGGTATTGGTTTCCTAATGTCATTTTCAGCACTTGTTGTTATTGGTATAGAGGAACCCAACTGATTTTTGTATGTTGATCTTATGCCCTGCCACTTTGCTGAATCTTCCAATGAGGTCTAGTGGCTTTTTTGCTGAGTTTTTGGTGTTTTCTATATACAGGATCATGTCGTCTGCATATATAGAAAGTTTTACTTCCTCTTTGCCAATTTGGGTGCCTTTAATTTCCTTATCTTGCCATATAGCTATGGATAAGACTTCCAAAACAATATTGAATAGGAGTGGTGACAAAGGGCATTCCTTGTCTGGTTTCTGTTCACAGAGGGAAGGCTTTCAGCTTCTCTCCATTGAGAGTATTGTTGGCTGCTGGTTTTTTATATATGTTCTTGATTATGTTAAGGAATTTTCCTTCAATTCCTACTTTGTTGAGTGTTTTTATCAGGAATTGGTATTGGAGTTTGTCAAATGCCTTTTCTGCATCAATCAATATGATCATGTGGTTCTTTTCCTTTTTCTTATTTATATGGTGGATTACACTGATTGTTTTTCTAATGTTGAGCCATCCTTGCATCCCTTTTATGAAACCCACTTGGTCATGATGTAGTAATTTTTTGATGTGCTGCTGGATTCTGTTCGCTAGAAATTTGTTGAGAATTTTTGCATCTATTTTCATGAGGGATATTGGTCTATAATTTTCTTTCTTAGTGAGGTCCTTCACTAGTTTTGGTACGAGGGTTATGCTAGATTCATAAAATGTATTAGGAAGTTTTCCATCCTCCTCTATATTCTGGAATAATTTGAGTAGAATTGGTGACAGCTCTTCCCTGAATGTTTGGTAGAACTCACCGGTGAAGCCATCTGGACCTGGACTTCTTTTTGTTGGAAGTTTTTTGATGATCTGATCAATTTCTTCTATTGTTATGGGTCTGTTCAAGTCTTTTACTTCACTCTGTGTGAGTTTAGGTAGGTCATGGTTTTCTAAAAATGTATCCATCTCTTCCAAGTTTTCAAATTTGTTGGAGTACAATGCTTCATAGTGTTCTGTTATTATCCTTGTGACTTCCTTTGGGTCTGTTGTTACATCATCCATGTGGTTTCTATTGCATGGTATTTGTGTCTTCTTCCTCTTTTCTTTTGTTCGATTTGTTAATAGTTATTCTTAAGTTATTCTTCTTCATGTTCTCCAGCGTGAATCTTAGACTCTCTTCAGATTTTTTAATGCCTTTTTCTGCTTGCTCTTCTATCTTAGCCGTATTGAGAGATTGTCTTCCAGCTCACTTATTCTGGCTTCCGTCTCTTCCATTCTACTCTTTTGTCCTTTCAATGTATTTTCCATTTCTGATATTTTATTATTAATTATCTGGACTTCTTTTTGCAGGTTTTGAATCATTTCCAGTGCCATATCTATCTTGTTTGATTGCTCTTGTAGATAGGTTTCCTTTTTCTTATGTAATGCCTAGCAGCTGGTTTTGACTCTTGACCAGATGGTGGGATATTACAAGGTATGCTTGTAGCTTGGCTATATGAGTACAGTTGCTGCCTCTTCTTGGGTAAGATAGGAGGAGAAAGCTCCAACCCCTGGGAAAACAGTGAGACCAAAAGGACCAAAGACAGAAACAATATAGAAGCAGAGACAGAAACCACCAATCAAAAATAAAAATAAAATTGTGATTGTCTACTGGCCTTTGCTGTGCAGGCAGGAATAAAGGGTCCCACTCAGGTCAACTTTGGGGCTGGGTCCCAGAGTCAGACGTCATAGGAAGCAGCCTGTAGATTTCCTCTCTGTCCCATTGGAAAACTGTGGGTACAATGCTGGACCCTTTTGGGAGTGGGTTCCCACTTGCCTGAAGGTGTTTGGGCTGGACCATGAGGGCATGATCAGACTGAAGAGGAAAGATATGTGAAAAATTAAAAGTGAAAGATGAAAAATCAGTCACACTTGTCCCTCCAGAAGTGCAGCTCTGTGGCTTCTAGTGCTGGGTCACTGCCTCCACTTGACTGCTGCCCTGCCCTTCCTAGTTATGTCCTTTTATATTGAGGTTTTACAGATTGTTCATACTGTTTGTCTATCAGGCCAGCCCTGATTTTTTCTTGCTGGTAGGGAGAAGTAAAGGGTCCTGCACAAGTTAACTTTAGGGCTGGGACCTAAGCAGCCCTTTAATCTACTTTCAAAACAACAACAACAACAACAAAAACACCATTAATTTTTCAACATAATCTCCTTGCTTTTCATTATACTTTGTTCATCTCTCAACAAGCTTTCCTATTCTCCTATTTTAAAAGTGTTTTATACTGAGCTGGGAGCCACAAATGCATAGCTGTCTTCACTTCTTCATAAGAGGTGAATCTTAATCCTTGAAGGGCTGCCTTCAGAAGCCCAAACAGATATAAGTTCAGTGGAGCAAGATCAGTACTATAGGGTAGATGCTTTAACACCTCAAAATGAAGTTTTTGCAGAGTGTCAACTGTGGGCAGAGGTACGTGGATATGCATTATCATATAAGATCACAAAGCCCTTCTGTAGGAGTCCTCTGTATTTAATCTGTTTAGGACTCAATTCTTCAGTGAGTATGTTACTGAAACTAGCACAGTTAATTGTTGAAATTTTTTCCTGATAGTGTTTCAATTCTGGCCCTTGAGAATCCCAGAAAACTGTAAGAATCAAGAATGGTTGACTTTTGAACATTTTCTTGGTAGGCAATTAATGATGTTTCCATTCTATTCTCTGCCATTTACTATCGGTATCTTGGTAATGAATCTGTTTTGTCACTAGTAACAATTTTTTCTAAGGAAACTCTTACCTTCCTTCGATTATCATCAGCCCAAATTTCATTTATAGACATCCTAACACTTCTGTTTATGCTCTTCCTTAAGTTGTTTTTCAGAATCCATATCTGTCATGGATTATTTCATAGACAAAATCACAGTTGATTTGCCACATAATCCACTGTCACTTGTTTATTCAACAGAATCATTTTACATGCACACTCATATTGTCATCAGTTGTGGATGTGGACGGGCATTTTAATGTAACCAGAGTGTGGATAATTTTTTAATCACCCTTTTATAAGCATATATTTATCTCAAGGAAATTGTTCATGGTGTTGGAGAAGCTGGCACATCCCAAGTCAGTGTGTCAGATGTTGGACTAAGGCTTTCATTTTGACTCACGTCATTGTCAGAGATGATGAACTCCACATTGATAGATCAGACAACAGACAACTGGTTTAGGACGTAAATCCAATGTAGCCAGGTAAAATGTCAGGAGGCTGACTCACAGGTTGAACAGGATAATGGATCCTAGGATAGATTTGCAATATGACAGACTGTTGGTTGAAATGCATAGAACCTGAACCCATATGTAGGATTCATGTCTAGCAAAAACCAAAAGAATGTCTATAAATATTTGAAGCAGGTCACAACTCTGAAAACAGTTCCTTTCAACTGACTGGCTGCCCATAGCAGATCTCACCGTGCTGGTGATTATATCAGCTATCGTCATGGAGGGGTGACTACATCATAACTTCCAAAACCACTGAGATTCATTATTCAGCCAAGATGACACACAACATTAACCATTACAGTCAGCTTACTATCTATACTCATCTCTTTAAACCATACAGAATCTCCAAATAAAGAAAAATTTATAGGCCCACTTATGTCTACATGATACAACTAACATGAGTACAACTGATAAGGCACTAGCCTTACTTACATATTATATTTCATTAGCGAAGAAATTAAACGATGAACCCATATAAGGCAGAAATACGCATAACAATTAAAGTACCTTTTTCTGAAACCAATCCCATGGTCATTGCTGATATTCTTCCACCACCCACCCCATGGTCCCTTTGCCCTTAACAATCACCTCAGTCAGTCATGATTCTTTGTCTGGTAGGGTGATAAGCCATCATTCCAGAAGGGCCTGCATTATTAGTAGTCATATAATAATTGGGTTGCTGTGGGTTTCTACTGACTTTAATGACAGGGTATTGTAGTAGCAAGGGACATCATCAGGCATCTCCTATATTTCAGTCATCCTCTTCTTTACTTCCATTATGTTCTATCAGTCTGATTTCCCCTTGGCAAGCAAGCTCAATCACATCAACCAGTACAATAACTCCCTTCTTTGCCTGTTGATACAGATGTATGAGGAGCCTAAAGTGGTCAAGTGGTGTTCTTAACTTCCAGTTCAATGGAATCAATGCAGGTAGGAATATTCTTCCTTGTGTAACTATGACCTCCGTACCTGCACAGTATGAGGTCAGAGGGACAGGAATCAAAAAAAAAAAAAATTATGACTATATCACTAGGGGTATACTGAGAACCACACCTTGATTCCTGGACCTGTTAATTCTGAGTATTAGATAGCAATGTTATATTCAGCATTATGGATAACATTGTCCCAACACTGCAAGGTACTGCCACATACCTAACACTGTAATTGTGTGTTTAGAAAACCATTCTGCCATTCTACCCAGCCAACTGTTTTGTATTATTCAATCATTTCCCTATACTGTTGGGACACCTCTCTTTAGAATATGCAATAATATGTATTTCTAGTTGGTCTTCCAAATTTCTTGGAAAAGGTAAGTGAATGAACACCTCCTGAGCTTCCTCATTGTGTTGAAATGTATCAATTTGTATCCCATCAATTCCTGGAGACTTATTTTTCCCCAATACCTTCAGAGTAGTCTGGATGTCTTCCTTCAGAACCATAGATTCTTGATCATATTGTAACTTTTGAAATGGTTGAACATCTACCATTTCTTTTTGGTCCAGTGACTCTAAATATACCTTCCACCTTCTTTTGATGTTTTCTGCATTATTTACAATTTTGATCATGGATTCCTTCAACAATGTAAGTGGAGGTTTGAATTTTGTCTTCAGTTCCTTCTACTTGAGAAATTCTGAGCGTATTATTCCCTTTTGGTTTTCTAACTCCAGATTTGAACACTTCATTATAATACATAATTTGCCTTCTCTAACTGCTGTTTGAAATTTTTTGTTCAGCTCTTTACTTCCCCATTTCTTCTAGTATCTTTAGCACTGGGTAGCAAGTTTTACAGTCTCTTCTGACATCCATTTTGGTCTTTTCTGTCTCTGCTGTCTTTTTCATTACCTTTGGCTCTTTTCCTGTGTGATGTTCTTGGTGTCACACTACAACTCTTCTGGTATTCAATCATTAATTTTTAATGGATCAAATCTGTTCTTTAGATGGTCTCTAAATTCAGGTTGGATGTATTCAAGGATATATTTTGGTTCCCCTGGATTTGCTTTAATTTTCTTCAGTTTCAGCCTGAACTTGCTTATGGGCAATTGATCATCTGCTCCATAGTCTGTATGTAGCCTTGTTTTAGTTGATGGTATTGAGTTTTTACACTGTCTCTTACCAAAGATGTTGTCATTTTGGTTCCTGTGCATTCCATCTGATGAGGTCCATGTGTACATTCCTTTTTCATGCTAGTTTAAAAAGGTATTTGCAATAAATAAGTCATTGGTTTTGCCAAATTCTACTAAGCAATCTCCAGCATTATTTCTAACACCAAGGCCATATTTTCCAACTAATGACCCTTCTTCTCTGTTTAAAACCTTTGCACTGCAGGATTATACCAACTTCTTAAATCTGCAACTGATCAAACATGCCGTCAAAATGTTTTGAAAATTACTGGTGAATGCAAAGGGATCCTTTGATTTATCTCAAGAAAATGTTTAATGTGGCTGTATATGCTGACAAGCTCTAAGTTCATAGTTCAATTGTCAGGCAAGAGGCTTTTCCAGACAAACATAGCTGTATTGGCCAACAAACTCAGGAACAGTAGGTCACATGGCAGTATTCTGGATATAGAGTTAGATAAATCCAAAGGTCAGTAGGTAAAATAGAAGGCAACGGATTCAGAGACTTCAGAGGTTCACAAAACCGTGAATTAGAAAACAATATGTTAGGCCAATAACAAAAGTCCAAAAACTCAGAGTTCAAATAATGATGAGCCATATATAGGTTCAAGATGAAGCAAAAAGGCTATGCCAGAATACCCATATATTTTGGGTTACAGACTACTCCACTGAGGAAACTCCTTTTTAACTGATTGTTTGACCATAGCAGATCTCATCATGGACCTGTTTACATTGCACATGACCTCATCATGGGAGATGACTATGTCATAACTGTGAAATCATTGTCCAGTCAAGTTCACACACAACCTTAACCATCACAGAAATTTGTTTATTGCATCTAATCTAACCAAGGAAACCTTGTGTGGATAAGCACTGATTGCTCCTCAGAAACCCTGTACAGAGTAACTATAAATTGGAACAGACTGGCTGGCGTTTATCAGTAACAATAATCCCAAATTTCCAATCTGCACTTTAGTCAAAAAATAGGTATTCCATGTTTTTACAATTTATCAGCTAAATGGATCTCAGGATGAAACAATGATGACTTACTTTAATTTCAGTGGTCTTATGGTTGATTGTTCAAACTCACCAGCTACTCCTTGGAAACTATATGCAGGGTAGCTATGGGTCAGAACTGACTCAATGGCACTTAAACAATAAAAACAATGGTATCCTTGGAGTCCTGGTGTGGCACTGTGGGATAAAGTGCTGCACCACAAAGTTGGTTTTATCCACAAGGTGGGTGGTTAAACCTCACCAGCTACTTCTTATAAACCCTATATAGGGTAACTTTGAGTTGAAACCAACTTGACAACACTTAACAACTACAGTTGGTACCTTTAGTTGTATAAAGGCTTATGGTCCCGTATTAACTTAAAGGTTGGCATTTTGAATCCATCCAGTAGAGCTGCAGAAAAAGTCTTGGAAATCTGCCTAAGAAAGCCCTATGGAGCAATTCTACTTTGTAACACATGTGGCCTCATCAGTCTGAATTTACTCAACTATCAGTGGGTTTGGTTGTTCTTTTTATGTTGTTCACATGCTTTAGATTTTGTGTTGTTCAAATACTTTCACATGAGTCCCTGCATTCCAGAAAGCATATGTAAATGGCATATGACCTGGAGTCATGAGAGTTAACTTAAAATGTTCTTCCGGTGCAATGGACACTATATCACACAAACATGTGTACAGATGTTGTGCATTTATTATGATGATGCTGATTATATTGAATAGTATAAGGTGAAGAATTTTGCATTTAAATTACTAGTAAGCTAATTAAATAACTCAACTTCATTAACCTCATCTCATAAAATTTATAATAAATTAAATACTTTTAGCAGTAATATACTTGTCCTTTAATTTAAATTACCATCTAGGTGACTAAAGACTCTAATATGCTTCTCCTCTTAAAAGTAAATGTACTTAAAGAATGACCTATGGATTAAATTATTTGGGAAACTTTTAGTGCTAACGTGACATCATTAGAGTTTGGATAATATGTGTAGGATATGACAGTGGCATCAGTAGGCCTATTGTAGCCCAGCATGGAACATCATGGTGTCTCCCCAGTCTCCTTACTACTTCTTCCTGTACCACACCATACAGAATCATCAGTAATATATATTCTTAATTTTAATCACAAAATAATATGCAATACATATAGTTTGAAATTGCTTAAATGAATTAAACTAGTCTAGCAGGTCCCTTCAAGAAGCTCTGGTAGTGTAGTGGTTACGAGTCACGCTGCTAGACTAAAAGTTAACAGTTGAAAACTACCAGCCATTCTGGAGGATAAAGATGAGGCTTTCTACTCTAGTAAAGATTTACAGCCTCGGGAACCTATGCAGGGTCACTATGAGTTGAAACCAACTCCATGGCATACCACCACCACCACCACAAGCAGCAGCAGATCCCCTCAGAAGCCATTGTTTTTATTGGACCTTGCTCTTTGAATCATATTAATAAATTCAAGATTTATCTCTAGTCATGATTTGGTCCCTAAAATTGTCATTATTAACTTTAATCTTGCTTAAAGATCAGTTCTTTGAAGTATCTGATGTTTGCACAACTCTTTCAGCACCTATCTAGACAAAAACTTTCTGATGCCAAAAGGTTCACTTAAAAATGAAAATGCTGAACCATACGAGACCCCGTTTTCGGTAGTTATCATATGGATGTTAATTTTATGGTCTTCTACCAGTTTCTAGACATGAGTCACTTAAAATGTTTTCTTTCCTCACAGCAGAAGGTCTTCCCCTTTTGACTCATATTTCAGGTCTTCCCAACCTTCCTCAAAATAGTTATTTTATGTGGGGCATCATTCCTGTAAGCCTGCTGCAAAACTTCAATAATTTGGGAGATGCCCAAATGAGTTTAAGGAGTTCTGGTAGCTTAGTAGTTACCAATTGGGCTGTGAACCTCAGGGTCAGCAGTTCGAAACTACCACCTGTTCCATGGGAAAAAGATGAGGCTTTCTGCTCCCGTAAAGATTTGCAGCCTCGAAAACCCTGTACAGGGTCACTATGAGTCGGTTCCTACTGCACGGCACATAACCACCACCACCACAAGCAAATACTTTGAGACTTACCTTCATACAATGATGGCCTCAACATGAGAAACAAAAACAGCAGCAACTAAAACTAGATACTATTGAATAAAAGCCTAGCTTGTCTGTCAATGAGTTCTATGCTACATGAGGTGATATGATGTGAGATGACTCCTTTAAACTGATTTAATTGTGGTTTCTGATTTTTTATCAGAAATTCATAGTGCCTTATGCAGGATCAGCACCCAGCTGTGAACCACAAGACCAACAGGGCCACTATGAATTGTAACCAACTTATTGATATTTACAACAACAACAATGCAATGTCCAATATACTATTGTATGGTTTCAAAGCAAGTCTACCCAATATCAATGGTTATGAAGTTGAAATAATGAAGAGTTTAAGTATAGAGACTAAAATACTGAAACTCTCCAAAATGCACATTTAACTCCTAGAATCAATTTTATTTACAAGTGCACCTTTTAAAATACGTATTCTTGAATTATGAGAGTTTAAAAATACAACATTTATTCAGTGTTATCACAAAGTATGAGTATTCCAGAACACTTAATTGTGCTCATGAGGAATCTGCACATGGACCAAGAGATAGTTGTTTGAACAGAATATGGTAACACTGAATGGTTTAAAATTAATAAAGGTGTGCGACAGGGTTGTATTCTTTTACCATACTTATTCAACTTGTATGCAGAGCAAATAATCCAATAAGCTGGGTTCTATGAAGAAAACGTGGCATCAGGATTGTAGGAAAACTCATTAACAACCTGCAATATGCAGATGGTACAACCTTGCTTGCTGAAAGTGAAGAGGACTTAAAACATTTACTGATGGAGATCAAAGAGCACAGCCTTCAGTATGGATTACATCTCAATGTAAAGAAAACAAAAATCTTCACCACTAGACCAATAAACAACATTCTTATCAATGGAGAAAAGATTGAACTTCATTCTTCTTGGATCAACTATCAACACTCACGGAAGCAGTAGTCAAGAGATCAAAAGATGTATTGCATTAGGGAAATCTGCTGTGCAAGACCTTTTTAAAGTGTTGAAGAGCAAAGATGTCAGCTTGAAGACTAAGATGCGCCTGAACCAAGCCATGGTATTTTCAATAACCTCATATACATGTACATAAGGAACACTGTAGAAGAATTGATGCTTTTGAGTTATGGTGTTGGAGGAGAATATTGAAAGTGGCATGGGCTTCCAGAAGAACCAATAGATCTGTGTTGAAAGAAGTGCAGCCAGAGTGCTCCTTGGAGGCCAAGATGGCCAAACTTCGTCTCTCATACTTCAGCTATGTTGTCAGGAGGGACCAGTTGCTGGAGAAGGATATCATGTTTGGTAAGGTGGAGGGTCCGAGAAAAAGAGGAAGACCCTCAACAAGATGGATTGGCCAAGTGGCAGCACTGATGGACTCAAGAGTGGCAACAGTAGTGAAGTTGGCCCAGGATTGGGCAGTGTTTCATTCTGCTGTGCATAAGGACATTATGAGTCGGTACCAATTCGATGGCACCTAACAACAACAACAATCTTAGAGAAATCATGAGGCAAAAACTAATGATATTAAAATAGCCACATTTAATCAAATAATCAAGATGGTTTCAATTTGTAAATGTTTTCATTTTGTAATTTTTTTTCAATTTGTAAATGTAAAAGTTTTGTATAACTATATTAATTCTAAGTTTAAAAATTTGGCAAGAAGTCTGTGAGAAAAAAATAAATTCTACTTCCTTTACATCTAACAGTTTAGAATATGCATGATGTGAGGTAAAATCTAGATAATATTAAAGTAAATTTATTTATGCCTATTCTCTGAGGAAAAGCTATAAGACAAACAGTGTTACAAGAAGTCTGAATGAAAATTCTCTTTGTTGTTATGGGCCAACAAGTTAGTTCAAACTCACAGCAACTCTCTGTACAAAAAATAAAATACTAGCTGGTACTGTGCCATTCTCACAATTGTTGTTGGAGTCCATTGTTGCTGCCACTATGTCTACAATTTAATTAAGTATCTTTCTCATTTTCACTGATCCACCTCTTCACCAAGCATGATGTCCTTCTCTAGGGACTGATTCCTCCTGTCAGCATGTACAAAAGATTAGATATGTAGTCTAGTCACACTTGCTTCTAGAAGCATGCTGGTTGTACTTCTTAAAACACAGATTTGTTTGTTTTTCTAGCAATCTTTATGGTAGTCTGTGGTGCTTTCTCTTTTCTTCTCCAACACCATAATTCAAATGCATTGATTCTACCCTAGGCTTCCTTATTCATTGCCGAACTTTCACATGTTTATCAAATGATTGAAAATACCATGCTTTGGGTCAGATGAACCTTAGTTATTAAACTTATATCTTTGCGCTTTAATGCATTTAAGAGTTCTTTAGCAGCAGATTTACCTAATGCAATACATCTTTTAATTTCTTGATTGCATCTTCCATGAATGTTTATTGTGTATCCAGGCAAAATGAAATATTTGACAAGTTCAGTCTTTTCTCTGTTTATCATATTGTTATTTATTAATACACTTGTGAGGATTTTTTTTTTTTTTTTTTTTGATTGAGGGGCAGTCCATACTTAAGGCTTTAATCCTCAATCTTCTTCGGAAAGCAATTCAAGTCCTCTTTTCTTCTAGCAAGCACAATTGAGGCATCTCCAATCTTAACTCCAAATTCTTCAAAAAATTTAGATTCTTGAATTATTTTATCAGCACACAAATTGAATAAGTATGGTGAAATGATATAACTTTCCATAATTAAAAACATGCAGTATTCCTTTGTTCTGTTTGAACAACTGCCTCGTGGTCTATGTAGAGATTCCTCAGGAGCACAACGAACTGTTCTGGAATACCCATTTTTCCCAATGTTATCCAGTTTGTTATGATCCACACTGTCAAATGCCTCTGTATAGTCAGTGCAACACAAGTATCTTTCTGGTATTCTCTGCTTTCAGCCAAGATTCATCTGACTATGATATTCACAGTCCCATGTCCTTTTCTGAATTCTGCTTCAATTTATGAAAGTTCCTAGTTTATGTACAGCTGCAATTGTTTTTTATTTATATCCAGCAGAATATTTTACATGTTATATAACAATATTGTTCATTGATTTCCACATTTCATTGGATCACCTTTCTTTGGACTGTGCACATGAATGTTTTCCAATTGGTTGGCCAGGTAGCTGCCTTCTTCCAAATTTCTTGATACAGATAAGTGAGCATCTCCGGTTCTGCATCAGCTTGTTAAGTCTTTCAATTCATATTCTTTGAATTTGGGACTTTGTATTTTGCTAGTCCCTTCAGTGCAGCTTGGACTTCTTCCTTCAGTACCATTGGTTCTTGATCATATGATATTTCTTGAAATGTCTAAACATAGATCAGTGTTTTAGATACACTCACTCTATTTATTTCTTCCATCTTTTGGTGTTTCTTGTGTCATTCAACATTTGGCCCATAGAATCTTTAAATATCACAAGTTAAGAGTCTTAAATTTTTTTCTTCATCTCTTTCATCTTGAGAAATGAGTATTTTTCCCTTTGATTTTCTAACTCAATGTCTACACTTATTTTGGTGTGTACTTTGGCTTCTTGAGCTGGTCCTTGAAATTTTTTGTTCAGCACTTTTACTGCCTCATTTCTTTTAGTTGTTTTAGATTCTCTACATTGAAGAAAAAGTTTCAGAGTCTCTTCTGACATTAATTTTGATCTTTCCTTTCTCTCTTGTGTTTTTATTGACCTTTTGCTTTCTTCAGGTATGGTGTTATCATTATTTTTTAAAAACTTTTCTTGTGCATTGAGTGATAGTTTACATGGGAGAACATCAGTTTTAAACTCATCCTATCGTATTTCGCATCATTGCCATTATTACAATCCCCTCCATGAATCATCCTTCAACAGTATTTG
>NW_006408537.1:19137574-19164386 GCF_000296735.1 Chrysochloris asiatica | reverse complement strand
TATCTTCCTCTATTCGAGTTTTGATCATCAAGCCATTGAAGCTAGGTCAAATAGGTACTATCTGCAAGTTTGGGCATTCTTTTGCATCTTCCATCACTTCATATCAGCTGGAAGCTTCACTCTCAGCTCTGGTTCTCTGTAGCTAGGCCCTTGACCATGGGCTTAGGAGTCTTCAGGTCTCACCAACTTCTGACAAATTAACCTTTCCTCTTCTCTCTTTCATTTCTAGGTGGACAGGAGTCTACAGACGTGGTCGAACTCAGCCCATATTTTCTTTGCTGCTTCTCCCACTCTTCCACTCAGTAGACCAACGTGATCGCCAACAAGCTTACATGCATGCTCGTGTATTCCCTTTTAGTTCAGTCTTGGAAGGGAGTTTGTCCTGAAGGGACTTGTTATTTGCTTTCCCTGAGATGTCTACTTTAACCAAACATTGTGATAGTTAAAGTTTTGTGTCAACTTGACTGGACCAGGATGCTCAGTGTTTTGTCAGTGAAGACATAGTAATCCACTATGATATACTTTACATACTTTAACACCCCTTATTCAGCCATCTGGAGCTCTTCTGGGAGACAGTTCTGTTTAAGAACTTCCTGTTGATCTCTCCCCCTTCCTAGATTCTGCACACTGTGGTCTTTGCTGAGCATATCTGTGCACATGTGTAGTAGAACCCTCTGTGGGTGAGCTTCGGGTTGGGCGTCCACTCACTCCGGCAGCCCCTCTTGTCACCATAGTGGACGTGCACAGACAGCGAGAGATCAATGAACAGGAAAAAAATGTCCACACCTTTACCTCTGATGATTGGTCACACCTCTGCAATGGTAGCATTCTTTTTACCCAGCTACTGCTCTGTCACTCTCAAGATGGCCACTCCAGCATCCACTGGCAGCCATGGTCAGAAAACACCACTTTTCTTGCTTCTGCTAAAATTTCACTAGAAGTAAGCCTTCAATCCTTTGAAATATTTTTTATATGTAGTGCAGAGTTTTGAGACTGTCCCATGAACATGTTTTATCTGGCATTCTATGTTATTACTGTCAGAGGTCTGCACTGTACTTCTCCCTTATCCGCCATCAAGCCCCGCCTTCCAGTATGATGTTCTTGCTGCTTTCCAACAACTCTTCTGGGGTTTGGCCAGTAGTGTCCAATGCATCAAATCTATTAAGCTAGTCTCTGAATTCAGGTGAGATATATTCATTGTCATATTGGAGCTCTCATGGACTTGTTTTAATTTTATTCAGTTTCACCCTGAACTTACGTATCAGTCCCTTGTCTTGTTTTGGCTGATGATACTTAGGTTTTCCACCATCTCTTTCTATAGGTATAGTAAATTTTAATCCTATGCATTCCATATGGTTAGGGCCATGTGCATAGTTACAATTTACATTATTGAAAAAAATTGTTTACAATGAATAAATCATTGGTCTTGCAAAATTCTATCATGGGACCTATGATATCATTTCTACCACAAAGACCATGTTTTCAAACTATCCATCCTTCCTCTTGGTTTCTAACCTTTGTATTGCAATCACCAGTAATTATCAATACATCTTAATTGTAGACTTGATCAATTTCAGACAGATGAAGTTGGTAGAATTCTTCAATTTCATTGGCTTTAGTGGTTGATGTGTAAATTTGAATAATAGTGGTATTAACTGTCTTTCTTACAGTCATATGGATATTATCTTATCACAGACAGCATTGTATTTTAAGATAGATCTTGAATCACTCTTTATCAGATAAATGGAAACCCATTTATGATACCAATCTTTATGGGTTCCATTTCATTTTTGAAGGCTTTAAATTTTACTAGATTCATTCTTCATACATTCTGTACTCTGATTATTAAAGAGTGTTTGCAGCTGTTTCTTTTCATTTTGAGTTGTGCCTCATCAGCAAATGAAAGTTTCAAAAGATTTTCTCCTTCTATATCATAAAGATCAATTCTATTTTGAGGAGACATCTCTTACCCAACCATATGTTGAATGACTTCCAACCTTAGAAGCTCATCTTCTGGAACTCTATGAGACAATGTCCTGCTACTGTTAATGAGGTTTTCATTGGCTAACCCTTATTCCTTTGATGTTGTTAAGTGCCTTTGAGTCAGTTCTGACTCATAGCGACACTATATAGGGTTCCTGAGGAGCAGCTAGTGGTCCAGTGCTTATCATGCAGTGCCACACCAAGACTTCAACCCTTCTTAATTTGGAGCCTGCTTATATTTAAAATACCTATGGCACAAATCTCAGCATCACACAAACATACAAGCCACTACTGTAAGCATAGTGGTTTGTATGTTTTTGTGTGGGTATTTAGTATAATTCTTAACTGATTTCCAGATGATGTTAATTCAATGTTACAATAGAAAACTAAATGTAAAGTGCTCATTTATTGTAATAGGTAAATTTACAGACAAAATTTTCACATTTTATCTGTTTTACCACATGTATGTAAGTGTTTAAAGTAAATTAATTAATACTACATCATTAAATAAATTCTTCAATCTGTATGTTGATGTGCTATTTAAGGTTATGTGTCAGTTTAGGTCATGCTTGTTCGTGGTTTTTCAGATATTATGTAATCATGCTCCATTTTGTGATATGTTGTGAACAGCCAATCAATTGAAATTTCCATGACAGTATGGCCTGTATCCAATATGTATAGATGCTCCCACAAAGCTCACCTCTCTTAATCCTGCATTTGGCTCATCATTTTCTAACCTCAGGTTCTTGGAACATGAGCCAGAAATCTGCCATCTAATCTGCCAATTTTGCATTCATGGCAACCCTGGCAACCTCTAGCCTGATGCCTGATCCATAGATATGAGACTTGCAGCCCTCTCTCCAAAACTGTGTGAACTATTTCCTTGAAATAAATATCACTCTGCATACATTTACACATGTATGTTTCACTGATTTTGCTCCTCTAGAGAACTCAGCCTAAGATATTGGATCCATCCTGCAGTATTTTCATTCTGGACATTCTATTGGTTCTTTGTACAGGAAAAAAAGAAATCATTGGTTTGGAAGTCCTAAGAAATTAATGAATAATCAATGTTGTTTATGTCATTTAGAAACTTAATTTTCCTTTACACTTCAAGTTTTAACAATTTATGCTTTCTACAATAGTCTCTTATTCAAATTTTGCTTTTCTTCTTTATTGTTGTTGTTGTTAAGTGCCATCGAGTTGGTTCCGACCCATAGCAACCTTGTATAGGGTTTCTGAGGAGTGGCTGGGGAGCTTGAGCTGCTGATCTTGCTGTTCAAATGACTTTGCAGTCTTCCTGCTACTTTATATATGTATAATATTTGTTACATATTTTCCTGGAATATCCATGTTATATGTTAACTTCTTATATGAGAAAATGCCATTGTTCTTTTCTTTTCAGGTCCAAAAAAATCTAAAGAAGAGTCTATTACAAGAGTTTCTCTCTCATGGTAAGTTTATATCTTTCATGACCACTGTGGGAAAAATTTTCTTTGTGGTCAATGGTAAATTAGTTGAGCAATTTCCATTATTTTTAATAGGCACTATGGCATGATTGCTTTCAGATTGAAAAAAAAAAAATTTACCCTTTGATGATTAGACAATGCTTCAGGGAAAGAATATGGAATTGATGTATTTAATTTTCCTCTTGAAATTGAATAAGCACAATCAGACATTTTTAAAAGCTCAATTGATCAAATGAGATAAGAAATTTGTAAGTCAGAAGTACTAATTTTTTATTTCTCAACTAGGTAAGCTGTTCCAGCTCCATTTTAAAGAGCTTTGTTGCATTAATACAATGAATAAAAAGAAAAGGAAAGGCAGGATACTTAAGAAAATAAGAGTGTCATAGAGAATATTAAATTACGTTGGTCTTATTTTATCATTTTGATGGTGTCATTTGATTTATTATTATCTTAAATCGCTGTTCAAAACAAATACTGTTTTAATTTTTTAAAGAAAAAAAACAAAAGCAATGTGATGTTAAATAATTATTACCTTATACTATAAAATCTGTTAGAGCATATGAAATGAAAAATGATATAGATTTTCAGTTGATTACCTTTACATATTGTTTACACAGATTAGTCATTAATAATATTTATAGTATGCATAACTTATTTTGCTAAGAAAGTGAATTTGATAGTAATAAGCTCTGTAAGTAAAATATTATTGTCTTTACACTTGCAAACAATATTTAGAGATAATGTAAGATATAAATTGATGTTCTACATTTTTATTCATATGAACATCACTTATTAGATCCTAGAGTTGTCATGTAAATAAATCAGTGAAAAAGACAGGTGAGCATCTTGGAGTGTGCATATTCTAGTAGTTTAGACAGTTACTTAATAGTAACCTTTCATTCATGGCTTCTCAAACTTTTTATCTGTCATCAAGCACAATCTCTTCCAAAACAAAATTCACTTAGAATTCCAAACTTAGTCATTACAGCTAGCAAGAGGATTCACACATTTAGAAAAGTTCTGAGTATTAGTGAATATATGAGAAAAATGTTTATTCCATCATTATTACATATATTTATTCAGGAAATAGTTACTGAGATTACACTTTGTGCCTGACATTTTTCTGTGCACTGGGGATAAAACAGTGACAAGAAAGTTTCTTTCTCTTTCAGTGTACACTGGTAGATTTATACAACCACATGAGTAGAAGCCCTTCATTCATGTATGATCAATAACGCTAGGTCACAATTTCACAATTTACAGTTCTTCACAGTGTGAAGATTAAAAAAGTGTCCTCTCAAAGAATCAAGTGGAATACTATGGACATATGTACATACATCAAGATGGTGCTTAAAAAATCCATTCATATTTTTCAAAGAAGATATAAATTGACCACTTATTACCTTTAAAAACTAGTATTAGTCATTTTAAATATCCACAAAATATAACTGGAGGCATTTTGAAATACTCATAAACTCTAGCATATTATATTCTTTGTTGTCTAGTCAGTTCCAACTCATAGTAAATACCAGAACTGCCTCATAAGGTTTCCAAGGGCATTATTTTTGCTGGAAGAAGACTACATTTTCTCTTAAGGAGCAGATGGTGGATTTAAATCACAAACCTTTCAGTTAAAAGCTGAATGCTTTAGTCACTGCACCAACAGGTCTCCTCTTTAGTTTATTATAGTATCATTAAGCAGTATGACATACTGAATAAATACAATGTATGATATACCATTGCATAAATATACTAATATCTATAAATCAGAAAATAATATTCTGATCTGTTTCTGTTTTCATATATTTTAATGAGCAGTACAAGTCTTTTGATACATTAGGTATGCATTTCTTTGAAATATATATGTATTTTATAAATTGTTGGATAATTGAGACTGTATGGTTTCACTCTGTTGTTCTTAGATGCTTTCGAGTTGGTTTTGACTCATAGCGACCCTATGCACAGCACATTGAAATATTGCCCAGTATTTCACCATCCTCATAATTGTTTTGTTTGAGCCCATTGTTGCTGCTACTGTACCAGTCCACTTTGTTGGGGATCTTCCTCTTTTTCTCTGGCTCTCCACTTCATTAAGCATGATGTCCATTTCCAAGGATGCATCCCTCCTTACATGTCCAAAGAACAAAAGATAAAGTCTTACCATCCTCTCATCTAAAATATTTTTGGCTGTACTTCTTCGAAGAAAGATGCGTTTGTTCTTGTGACGCTACATGGTGCTTTCAGTATTCATCTCCAACACCATAAATCAATTGCTTTGCTTTTTCTACCTTATCCATAGTTCCACTTTCACATGCATATGAGAAGATTGAAAATAACATTACTTATATTAAGCCCCCCTTAGTCCTCAAAGTGAAATCCTTGCTTTTTAACACTTTTTTAAAGTCTTTTCTTTTGCAGTGGATTTATCTAATACAATACTTTCTTTAATCTCTTACTTGCTGCTTTCATGATTTTTGATTGTGGATGCAAGCAAAATGAAGTCTTGGACAACTTGAATGTTTTCTCCTTTTATCATGATGGCTTTATTTGTTCCCCTTGTGAGAATTTTTGTTTTCTTTACATTGAGATGCAATGCATACTGAACGCTATAATCTTTGATCTTCATCAGTACGTATTTATGTCCTCTTCACTTACAAAAAAGTTATGTTATTTCATGTTCTTAAAGAGTCTTCCTTCAATCCTGATGCCACATTCTTTTTCATATAATCCAGTTTCTCAGATTATTTACAAATCATACAGCTGAATAAGTATGGTGAAATGATACAATCCAGATGTACACCTTTCCTGGTTTTAAAACTATCAGTATCGCCTTGTTATATTAGGACAGCTGCCTCATGGTCTATGTATATATTCCTCATGAGCACAATTAAGTGTTCTAGAACCCCCATTTTTTCCAATGTTATCCATAGTTTGTTATGATACATACAGTTAAATGCCTTTGCATAGTCAGTAGAGCACAAGTAAATATCTTTCTAGTATTTTTGCTTTAAAGCCAAGATCCAATCTGATGTCAGCAGTGATATCCCTAGTTCCATGTCCTCTTCTGAATTGAACTCGAAATTCTGGCAGATCTCTGTAAATGTGCTGACTCTACTGTTTCGAATTATCGTCAGCAAAACTTTACTTGCTTGTGATATTAATGATATAGTTTGATGGTGTCTGCATTCTGTTGGGTCACCTCTCTTTGGAATGGGCATAAACGTGGATCTCTACCCCAGGCAGCTGTCTTCCGAATTTCTTGGCATAGATAAGTGAACACTTCCAGTGCTGTATCAGTTTGTTGAAAGATTTCAATTAATATTCCATCAATTCCTGGAGCTGTGTTTTTCACCAATACTTTCAGTGCAGCTTGGACTCTTTCTTTTAGTACCATTGGTTCTTGATCATATGCTACCTCTTGAATGGCTGAACACCGATCGTTTCTTTTTGGTACAGTGACTCTGTGTAATTCTTCCATCTTATTTTGATACTTCCTGCATTATTCAATATTTTGCCCACTGAATCCTTCAATATTGATTTTTTTACTCCAGTTCTTTCAACTTGAGAAATGCTGAGCGTGTTCTTCCCTTTTGGTTTTCTAACTCCTAGATTTTTGTACATTTCATTATAATACTTGTCTTTATCTTCTCAAATTGTCCTTCAAAATTTTCAGTTTAGTTCTTTTGCTTCTTTATTATTTCCAGATGTTTTAGCATTTTCATGCTCAAGAGCAAGTTTCAGAGTCTCTTAATATTTATTTTGGCCTTTTCTTTCTTTTTGATTACCTCTTACTTTCTTCATGTATGATATTCTTGATGACATCCTACAACTCTTCTGATTTGGGGCCATTAGTTTCTAATGCATCAAACCTATTCTTGAAATGGATCTCTAAATTCATATGGGATATGTTCAATGCTGTATTTTGGCTATCAGGAACTTGTGTTAATTTTCTTCAGCTTTAGCCTGAACTTGCATAGGAGCAGTTGATGATTTGTTTCTTAATCGGCCTCTTGTCTTGTTTAGGGTGATGATATTGATATTCTCAGTTGTCTCTTCTCATTGATGTAGTCCATTTTATTCCTGTGTATTTCATCAGATGAGGTCTATGTGCATAGTTGCCATTTACACTCTTAAAAAATGGTTTTTGCAATGAATAAGTCATTGATCTTGCAAAATTCTATCATGTTACCTCCAGCATAATTTCTATGACCAAGGCCATATTTTCCATCTTCTCTTACTGCTTCTTTGTTTCCAACTTTCACATTCCAATCACCAGTAATTACCAATGTACCTTGATTGGATATTTGATCCTTTCCAGATTGTAAAGGTGGTAGAATTCTTCAATTTCATCATCAATGGCTTTAGTGGTCTGTGTGTAAATTTGAATAGAGGTATTAACTTGTTTTCCTTATAAATGTATATATATATATATTATCCAATCACAGCATTGTAATTCAAAATAGATGGTGAAATGTGCTTTTTGACGAAATTGGATACCTTCTCTTTGTCATTCCTGGCATAGTAAACCACATGGTTGCCTTGAGTGAAAATGGTCAATACCAGTTCATTTCAGCTCAGTAATGCATAGGATATCTATTTTTCTGGGTTCCATTAATTTTTGATGATTTCTAATTTTCCCGGTTTTAGACCTCATATATTCCACTTTCAGATTGTTAATGGTTGCTTGCAACTGTTTAATCCACTTTTAGCTTTGCCACGTCAACAAATGAAAGTCTTGGAAACTTGCTCCATTCATGCCATTAAAGTCTACTCTACTTTGAAGAAGCAGCTGTTCCCCAGTCGTATTCTGAGTGCCTTTAGACCTAAGGGGTTCATCTTCCAGAATTATATCTGACAATATTCTACAGTTATTCATAAGATTTTAGTGGCTGACCATTATGAGTTGGTCTGCCTCTTCTTCCTAGTCTGCTCAATTGAAACTTGTCAACCATGGCATGGCTTCTAGTATCGCAACCACACACAAGCCACCATAGTGTGATAAAATAAAGGTGGGTTTCCCTTGAGTTATTTAAATGTATTAATTTTTCTGTATGTAATGATACTTTGGACATATTGTTAGGAGGGAGCAGTTGCTGGAGAAGGATATCATGTTTGGTAAGGTGGAGGGTCAGAGGAAAAGAAGAAGACCACCCTCAAACCCCCCACCCCCAGTGAGATGAATTGGCCAAGTGGCAGCATCAACAGACTCAAGCGTGGCAACAATAGTGAGGTTGGGCCAGGATCGGGCAGTGTTTCTTTTTACTGTGCATAAGGTCGCTATGGGTCAGTACCGACTCGATGGCACCTAATAACAACAACAAATGATGCAACATTTCCTAGCAGCTTAGAAAACTTACACCTTTTTTTCATATCATAATGTATTTTCAGTTATCAATTTTAGACATCCCACAACAACACTGTTTAGTTTTATTTTTATGTAGTTATAATTTTAATTTTCTCAATAATTAATGACACTGTGAAGATTTACATGTACTATTTTGACCATTTGAATATCATTATGTGGTTGAAATTATTATTGTACATTTTGTTTATCAACTAAGTGCAATGGCTCTAGTGGCATTATGATTAAGCTTTGAACTGTAACCACAGATCAGCACATCAAATCCACCTGCAGCATCACAGGAGAAAATGATGAGGCGATTGGATCCCATTAAGATTTATATTCTCAGACACCCTAAGGAGCAGTTCTACTCTGCCCTATGTTGTTAAGTGCCATCTAGTTGGTTCTGACTCATAGGGGCTCTGTAAAAGGTTTCCAAGAAGTGGCTGATAGGTTTGAACCACTAACCTTGAGGCTAGAAGTCCAGTGCTTATCCTACAGCACCACAACAGGACTCCAATCTGTCATATAGGGTTGCTTTTTTTTGTTGCTACATGCCATTCTGTCTCACAGCCATAAGGTTTCTGAGGAGAACCTGTGGGTTGTACTGCCAACCTCAAGTTTAAAAGTGCAATGCTTATCCCACAATGCCATCCCAGGGTTGCTAAAAGCTGAAATTTACTCTATGACAGTGGGTTTTAATGAAATGACAGTTCTATCCCTGCCATAATGGAGTATCAGTCTTTCATCATTCTAGTGATATTTTTAGTTCTATTTTTAGACTCTGTTCTGTGTCTTTGCTCTACTTTCTATCCTTATACCAATACTACAAGTGATACTGGCACTATTAATCCATGGACTGAACTTGAAAAACCAATGGATTAGAATACAAATATGAAAATATATTTCTTAAAGATACTCATTAAAAACCTGCCAAGCATTCAGTTTTGCCTGGCTTAGCTTTGTAATACAAAGCAGTTTCCCGAAACTGTTTCTAAATATTCTATAATAATATAAACCACATCGCCTATGGTAAAACAAGTCACTCTGAATAGAAACAATGGAATGGTGAGATATTAAAAAAAACTTAAAAATGAAAAATCGGTTTAATATTTAAGCCCCTAACACATGACCAAAATGTGCTGTTTATAGAATAGGAAACCATGAATTGTGAGCTTAATTTTAATACTTTTTTCCTTTTTCTTGCAAGGCTTTTTTTAATGTAAGAATTTTTATTTAGGATTAAAAGTTTTTTGTCTTTTAAAAATAGTCAAGTAGTTAAAATACCTAATGTGGTGCTTTGGGATAAACTCTGGATTGCAAACCACAAGGTTGGCAGTTCAAATCTACCAGCTGCTCCTCAGAAAAACCTATACAGGGTCATTGTCAGTTGGAACTGATTTGAGAGCAGGGAGAAACTGGTGGGTTTGTACCACCAACCTTGTGTTTTGCAGTACAGTGCTTCAATTAACAAACATGTGATCAATTACTAAATAAGATTGCTTCTCAAATGATTTGATGTTATGTTTAATGGTGGTAGCAATTGAGTTGGTTCTGACTCATAGCAACCCTATATAGAGTTTCAAGGCTTTAAATACTTTTTGGGAGCAGAAAGTCTCATCTTTCATGAGAAGAGCAGCTGGTGGATTTGAACTGCTGATCTTGTAGTTAACAGGCTAACTCATAACCCACTAAGCTACCAGGATTCCTGGATGTTATGTATAGAAAAAGAAATAATACCGCTCAAATATAAATGTGTTAAACATTTTATATAAAGGTGACTCTAACCTTTTTTCTAAAAGAAAGAACTACTGATAAATACAAATATCCATATATTTACATATGGAAGTATAAATATGCAAATATTTATGCCTATATAATTTTACAGTGAACCCAGGAACAGATAGATCTGGGGTACCTTCTTTCCAGGCAGATGAAAATCCATGTATAATTTCAGTTGTCCCTTGAACAACACGGGTTTGAACTGCCCAAGGCCAACTTATGCATGAATTTTTTTTTCCTAGTGCAATTATGGTAAGCTCAAGTATTGCCAATATCTGCTTTAAGTGCTACATGGTGCTAATTATCTCCTTATGAGCAATTGTCATGCCAGTAACTACTGGAGGGCAGAAGTAATTGGAGAGATGATTATGTCACACAGTGTTTTAAGTGGATATTTGCAACACTTGAGCTCACCCCAATATCAACTGGAGTAATAAGTATAAGTGGGTTTATAACAAACTTATGTTGTTAAGGGTCAGCTATATATGCATCTTTGTAGGATTAACACTGGACTTCAAACCATAAGGTTGGCACTTTAAACCCACCAGCTGTTCCTCGGAAACCCTATACAGGGTTGCTATGAGTCAGAACTGACTCGACAGCACTTAACAACACATATATCACAAAATGTTAAAAAAAAAAAAAAAAGGTACATGATAGAATACTTTATCTATTTGTCTGTTCTCTGAAAAGAACTTATTAATAATATTTCTATGTCAATACTACAAAAAATTATAATGACAACAATTTAAAGGAAAATGGGCATAATTGATGAATTGGAGTATAGGAAATGTGAATTGTCAACAATGGTGACAATTTTTTGCACATTAACTATTTAAGTAGACAAAGCAAATAATAAGATATATTTGAATCTGTGTGAAATTCGAACCAAAGAGGAACATGCTTCCCACTTTTCAGAAACAAAAAATATGGATAACATCTAGCCCTGATTGACATGAGAGTGAAACAATGCTCTCACATAGTGTTGGAGCGTAATCTGGCAATCGGATTCCTGGTGTGGTGTGTGGGTTAATGCACCAGACTGCACAGCTGTTTGGACTGCAAGGTCGGCAGTTCAAGCTCATCACCTGCTCCTCGGAAACCCTATATAAGGTCACTATGGGTCGGAATCGACTCAATGGCACTTAACAACAACAACAACAATCTGGCAATATTATCTAAATTTCATTTTAAATGCCTGTGTATCATTCTATTGCTACTTCTACTTTTAGGAACCTATTATTCTATTTTGCAGTAATACAAGCACCGATAAAAGAAACACTTATTTAGAAATATTCATGACAAGCTAATTTATTAAAGAAAAATAAAACAAAAACTGCCAACACCAAATTTCCATCAAAATGTAAAGACAAAGTATATTCTGATATAACTAATAATCACTCTATTTAAAATTCTGTAAGTAATATGTAGCACATACACTTACATATATGCACTATAGAGGAAAATAATGAGGGAGACAGAAAAAAATAAGATTGTTAAGTCAATTCTTTCTTTTGAAGTCTTATATATATGTGCCCAAGACCATTGAAGCTTCTTTTATATTTCCCATAGATAATTTTGAGAATTTTTTTGAGCTTTATCTTTCATTCATTGCTTTTTTCCAGGACATTTATTTTTTTAAATATGTGCCTTATTCTATTGAACTACTGGTGTGGTGCTGTAGGAGCAGAACTGGACTGAGAACAAGTTCAGCAGTTCAAACCGATCAGTTGTTCTGTGGAAAAGCTATACAGGGTCACTGTGAGTTGGAACCGACTTGATGGCACTTCTATTTATTTAGGGAATGTGTTGGCCCCATAGGATAAGCACCTGACTGCAAACCACAGTAAACTCCTTGAAACCCAGCCAACCTGTGGAAGAAAGATGAGATTTTCTACTCCTGAAAATGTTTAAAGCCTTGGAAACCATATTCCAGGTTTCTATGCATTGAAAACAACTCCATGTCACTTACCAACAGCAGTTTTATTATTTGGAGTCCTGGTGTGGTACTGTAGGATGATCACAGGCCTGTTAGCCATCAGGTCAACAGTTAGTACCCAAGAGCTTCTCCTTCAGAGAATGATGAGGTTTTCTGCTCCCAATAAAGATTTACAGTCTCAGAAACGCTATAAGGATTGCTATGTGTCAGAGCTGACCTTAACAGGACTTAACAGCAGCATAAACAGTTCTATTACTGAATTTATTTATGCATTATTTATTTTAAGGACTGTATCACTAATACAGGAGCTCTGGTAGCGTAGTGGTTACGAATCGGGCTGTGAACCTCAAGGTCAGCAGTACAAAACAACCAGCTGTTCCGCGGGAGAAAGATGAGGCTTTCTGCTCTCGTAAAGATTTACAGCCTCGGAAACCCTGTACAGGGTCGCTATGAGTCGAAACAGACTCCACGGCACATAACAACAACAACATTACTAATATTTACATTCACTTTATTAGAACATTTCTTTATATTTGTTTCTTTTTTAAAACATCCAAATCTTACTTTGGAACTTCTAGTGTGGCTCTATAGGATCAGCACGGGATTGCTAACCACAAGGTCAGTAATTCAAATCCATCAGCTATTCCTCAAAAACCCTATACAGGGTTGCTATGAGTCAGAATAGACTTGGCAGCACTTAACAATAGCAACAAACCTTACTTTGGATTTCTGGTATGGTACTGTAAGACCAGGACTGGACTACTAACCACAAGGTTGGTGGTTCAAACCCACCAGCTGATCCTTGAAAACTGTATACAGGGTTACTATGAGTCACAACCGGCACGACAATTCTTAACAACAAAAATCTTACTTTGGAGTCTTGGCATGACGTTGTAGGATATACATTGGACTGCTTACTGCAAGGTCAGTGGTTCAAAGCTACCAGACACTCCTTGAAATGCTACACATGGTCGCTTGCTATGAGTTGAAATGGATTTGACAGCACAAAACAACGATTTTCCTTTGAGTACTGATTGTGTTGTAGAATAAGCCCGGGACTACTAATCACAAGGTCGACAATTCAAACCCAACAGCTACTTAGTGGGATAAGGATGAAGATTTCTGCTACTGTAAGCATTTACAGCCAAGGAAATCTAATATGAAAACACTATATGGAAACCCTACTCAGGGTCATTGTGAGCCAGAACGAACTCAACAGCCTCAAACAACAATGACAATTTTGTTTTATGAATATAAAATCCATTCCATCTACTGCTTCATCTTAATCTTTTAATTTTGGTTTCGTAAGATTTCTAATATTTTTTGCTTTCCCTTGAAACTTTGTTAACTGAAAAATAAAATTACCAGTCCATAATTAAACATATATGAAGGAATTGTTATTGTTGTTTTTAGGTGCCACAGAGTCAATCCTGACTCAGCAATCTTATACACAGCATAACAAACACTGCCTGATCTTGGGCCATCCTCACAATCATTGTTACACTGCAGCCATTGCTATTGCCACGAAGCCCATCTATCTTGTTGAGGGTCTTCCTCTTTTTTACTGACCCTTCTCTTTATTAAGCATTTTATCTTTCTCCAATGACTAGTCCCTCCTGATAACAGGTGGCAAGTATGAGAGATGAAATCTCTATATCTTGGTTTATAAGGAGCATTGTGGCTTTACTTCTTCCAACACAGATTAGTTGATAGACTTCTGGCATTCCATGGTGCTTTAAATATTCTTCTCCAACACCATAACTGGAATGTATTAATTCTATGGTCTTTCTTATTCATTGTCTAACTTTCACATGCATATCAGGCTATTGAAAATATTTTGCATCATGATAAATGAAGAAAAGAAAAAACTTCAAGGTGCACCTGATTCAGGGTCTTTTCTTTATATTGCATTTATGATGCAATTTATTGATCTAGTTGTGAGAACAATCTAGATAGTTCTCTAGATTGAGGTGCAGCCCATATGAGGGCTGTGGTCTTTGATCTTCATCAGTAAGTATTTTAAGTCCTCTTTGCTTTCAGCAATCCAGTTGAATCATCTACATATCACAGGTTGTTAATGAGTCCTTCTCCAGTGTGGATGCATCATTCTTCTTCATATAATTGAATTTCTAGGATTATTTGCTCAGCATGCAGATTAAATAAAATAAATAAATAAATAACACTAGTGCACACATTTCATTATTTTGAATCATTCATTGTCCCCTTGTTCTGTTCGAATGACTGCCTCTTGGTCTATTATGTACAGGTTACTCATGAGCATAATTAAGTGTTCTGAAATACCCATTCTTCACAATATCATCAATAGTTTTTCCTGATCCACAGAATCAAAAGCCTTTGTGTAGTCAGTAAAGCACAGGAAATTATCTTTCTGGTATTCTGTGCTTTCAGCCTGGATCTACATGATATCAATATGATAGCCCTCATTCCACTTTCTTATCTGAATCCAGCTTGAACCTCTGGCACTGCCAATGTACTGTTGCAACCATTGTTTAATTTCCTTAGCAAAATGTTTCTTGCATGTGATATTAATTATATTGTCCAATGATTTCTACATTCCATTAGGTCACCTCTCTTTGGAATGGGCACAAATACAGATCTCTTCCAATTAATTGGCCAGGTAACTGTCTTCCACATTTTTTGACATATTTGTGTGAGTGCCTCAGATTTGTATCAGTATATTGAAAGATTTCACTTTGTATTCCGTCAGTTACCAGAACCTTGTTCTTTGCCAATGCCACCAATGCACCTTGGATTTCATCCTTCAGTATCACTGGTTCTTGATTAATATGCTACCTCTTTAAATTATTGTGGACTAACCATTTCTTTTTGGTATAGAGACTGTGTATTCCTTCCATATTCTTTTGATGCTTTCTGTATCATTCAATATTTTGCCCATAGAATCCTTCCATATTAGAAGTTGAGGCTTGAATTTTTTTCTTGCTATTTCAACTTGAGAAATGCTCAGTGTGTTCTTCTCTTTGGTTTTCTAACTCCAGGTGTTTGCAGATTTCATTATAATACTTGACTTTGGCTTCTCAAACTGCCCTTTTAAATTTTCTATTCAGCTCATTCACCTCTTCATTTCTTCCATATACTTTAATATCTCTCTGCTAGATAGCAAGTTTCTGAGTTTCTTCTGACATCTATTTTGATCTTTTTCTTCTTTCTTGTCTTCTTAGTTTCCTTGACGTAATACTGTATTATGTTATTGATGTAATACTATAACTCTTCTGGTCTTGCAAAATTATATCATGTGATCTCCAGCATCATTTCTATCACCAAGGCCATATTTTCCAATTGTTGATCCTTCCTCTTTGTTTCCAATCTTTGCACTTCCATCACTGATAATTACTAATACATCTTGATTGCATATTTGATCAATTTCAGATGGAAGAATTAGGTAGAATTCTTCAGTTTCATCATCAGTGACTTTAGTTGCTGGTTCACAAATTTGAATAATATTGGTATTAACTGATTTTCCTTGTATGCATATGGATATTATACTATCATAGACAGAATTATACTTTAAGATAGATCTTGAAATGCTCTTTTTGATGATGAGTAAGATACCATTCCTCTTCAATTTGTTATTACCAGCATAGTAAACCATGTAATTGTCAGATTGTCCATACCATTCCATTTTAGTTAATTAATGCCTAAGATATAAATCTTTATGCATTTTATTTCATTTTTGACAACTACCAGTATTTCTGGATTCATACTTTGCACATTTCATGTTCTAAATACTAATAGATGTTTACAACTGTTAATTCTCATTTTCAGTTGTCTCTCATCAGCAAATGAAGGTCCCAAAATTGTTAACATCATCAGGGTCAACTGTACTCTGAGAAGGCCATCTCTTTCTTAATTGTATGTTAAGTGTCTTCCAACCTTAGGAACTCATATTCCGATGCTATATCTGACAATATTCTGTTGCATTTCATCATGTTTCAATATTCATTATTCTGTTGCTATCTGACAGTGCTTCACTGCTATTCATAAGATTTTTAGTGGTTAAACATTCAAGAGTAGTATGCCTCTTAGTCTGGAAGCTTATCTAAACTCTGCTCACCATGGTTTACTCTGCTGGTATTCAAAATACAGATAGTACAGCAACACAAATGCCACAACAGTACAATAAACTGACAGAAGAATGGTGGGTAAATGAATTCAGACTGCCCAAATCAGAGAAAAAGAGGGAGACCCCCAGCGAGATGGATTGGCAAAGTGGCAGCATCAATGGGCTCAAGTGCGGCAACAATTGTGAGGTGGGCCCAGGAACAGGTAGTGTTTTGTTCTGTTGTACATAAGGTCGCTATGAGTTGGTACCAACTCGATGGCACATAACAACAACAAGAACAAATCATCTGCTTTGCAACAAGTCTTTAAAGAGGGAGGTGATGATGCCCACACTACCCTACCCTATAAACTCTTATGTTTGCCAAGTAGCTTGCTACATTGGCTTTAGAATTTAATATTGACCAGCTGAAGAATCTTGTATTTTCCACAGCTGTGGTACCAGTGGGGCATGTATAGCATTAACTTTAGAGGACACTTAACTTAACTGGACTGATGGAAACTGGAAGAAGGTAAGCTCCCATGTGTTCCTCACCTACCATGTGCAAGGTGGGGGCCATGTGTGGAAGAGTTCATTATGTCCACTGGGACAGCTTCTAGAAGACAGGGGACTTTTCTGGAATATAACTATCCCACTTTATTGTCTCACCCATGGCACTAAGTGAAATGTGTATTTGCTGTTGTTGTTGTTGTTGTTGTTGTTGTTGTTGTTGTTGTTGTTAAAGGCCATAGAAATGGTTCCAACCCATAGTGGTCCTGTATATGGTTTCCAAGGAGCAGTGGTGAGTTTAAACTGCCAACCTTGCAGTTGAAACTGACCTTGTGGTTGAGTGCTTATCCTACAGCACCATACCAGGACTCGGTGTATAGGGGAAGCGTATCGACGAGAGAGATTCTCTGAATGGGCAGTTTTTGAGCCAGGAGGATTGCTAGCCAAAGACGTTGCCCTGTTGCATACTGTCTACTTCTTATTTTAAACAATAATAGCTGCTTTCCATGAACTAACATGTTTTCAGACTCTGATCAGAAAGATGGGATGTTAATGGATCCAACTATATGAGCCAATTCCCTTTTTCTATTGGTAGTAGTAGTTATGTGCAATGGAGTTGGTTCTGACTCATAGTGACCCTGTACAAGATTTCTGAGGCTGTAAATCTTTACAGGAGCAAACCTCATCTTTCTCCCATGGAAGCTGGTAGTTTCAAACTGCTGACCTTGAGATTGTTGTTGTTGTTAAGTGCTGTAGAGTCAATTCTGACCCATAGCAACACTGTATAGGGTTTCCAAGAAGCAGTTGACGAGCTTGAACCACCGACCTTGCAGTCAAACAACTTTGCAGTCTGACGCATTAGCCCACTGCACCACACCAGGACTCTCTTGAGATTAGCAGCCCAATTTGTAACCACTACACTACCAGAGCTCTATTGGCCTTCTTGAAATCTAGAAATTGAGGATTATCTGTGAGTAACATGCTGACATTGCATAGTGCTCTATAGGCTGTTTTATCATATACCATTTTAGTTAATTTCCATTTCTCTATTTCCTAACTTTTCTCTCAAACCTGATTCATTCCTTTCTATAATTTTCCACTGTAGAACACTATGGATTTTCTTTACCATACGATCTTGATACCATCCATATATGATGTTTTGTACAAGTTAATCCCTGTGCTGCAAACTGGAACTGTCTAGTGGTACTGATTGTATCACTCTGGGAATGTATGTTCTGTGTAAATGCAATTAATTAGTCTTTGCTCAGATATGTCTTAGGACATAATATTTGACAAAACAGTATTTATCCAAGAGTACTTCATTCTAAATGGAGTCCTGTATAAGCACTGAACTGCCAGCTTCTAGGTCAGCAGTCTAAACCCTCCAGCCATTCCTCAGAAAGCCTATAGAGAGTCACTATGAGTCAGAATGAACTCAATGCCATTTAACAACAATAACCTCATTTTAATGACAATTTGTGATTCAAATTTTTTACACCATTTTCAATAGTGCCTACTTCACTCATCTAATCTCTAAGGCATGTTTTGACTTTTACTGTTTTTAAAAAAAAGCCAGTTCAGAATTATAAACCTTGTATAATGTTGAAGAAATTTCTAATCCTACATGGAACTCCAGAATCACTAAGCATTAAATTTCAAAAAAGTCAAGAGCTCAAAGGAGCTTGCAAGTGGGGAGAGAGTATTACCAGAAACATCGCAAAGATAATACAGCTACTGACAGCTTCTGGAGTTCCTAACGGGAGAGCAGGATGTTAGGATGGGACATTTTTCTAAGGAAACCCATAAAATAGATGTATACTTTGTGAAATGAAGGAAGATGTTCCTACAAAAAGTAAAAAGTAGCACCAATAGGAAAAACAAAACAAAACAAAAAACAACTGAAAGGACATATGAGCTGCACACTACTCAATATATCGTGAATGCAATTTGACTTACTGCATCTATATACATTTGTAAATAGATAGAATAAACCTTATTTTGATCTATGATGCTGTCTTTCATTTGGGAAACTAGGTAGCTCTGTAGGATAAGCACTGGACTGTGAATCATAGGTGGGTGATAGGAGGTCACCAGCTGCTCCTCTGAGAAAGATGAGGCTTTCTGCTCCCACTAAGATTTCCAGCTCCACTATGAGTAGGAATATACTTAACAACAACATCTTGCATTTTCAAATTTGTGTCATTTTCTTGGAGCACTTTTAGAAAATGTAATCAAATTATATGGAGATTTTCTATGATTGAAGCTAGCAGGAACTTAAAGTGAACTAACTTAATTGAAGGGAGATTTGTGCTGTAAAATAAACATTGGACTGCTAAACAAAAAGTTGGCAACAGCTTTTTTTTTTTTTTTCAAACCCACCAGCTGCTTCTAGAAAACACTATACAAGGTTGTCATGAGTGGGAATTGACTCCATGGCACACAACAACAATGACAACTCCCAACTTCCAATAATTTCATTTCTTAAACTTTGTCACTGAATTCATGTAAGGAATTCAGTTCTTTTGATAAATGAGTTGAGTCAAAACTGTTCTTTTGACTCAACTCTTTCCTGCCTAACTGATTCCATGATTTTGTGTGTTGTGTTCACAGACACAAGATGGAAAGGGGGCATGCACTGTAAGAATGAATAAATTACCCTAATGCCTGCTGCACATCCAGTGGTTGGTAAAATAATTTTTTGGTGGTAATAAAAATTCAGTGGTATTTTCAATTGTACACATAAGAGTTTAATAATCTCTTAAGTGTTCCTAAATTATTTTGAAATGATTTTTTTTCTTATCCAGAAACTAATAGCTTTAGGTGAAAAAAGTCTTAGCTTGGCAAAATGTAGCTTTGAAGCACTTTGAACTGCTTCCCAGATCTGCTGAGCATTTTATTTATTTGTTTATTTATTTTTTGCTATTTAGTGACATCAGCATTTCATATTTCAATATTTATTCTAAGAAAATGTAATTTTCAAACTTAAATAACCATGACATCATTAAGTTGACAAAACTGTGGACATAAAAAAATGTTTTATTTTCTTTTAAAATTGTGGGATGGAGAAATAAATAAAGAAGGTGGTTTATTGACTAAACATGGTTTGTAAAATTGATAATGTATAGCAGGGTTTTCTCAGCATAGAAAATATGCAAGTTGCTACTTCTCATCTTTCAAATGTGGCTTATCATTGAATATCACAAAATTAATTGTATTTCATATTTAAGAGAAATGCTTTGCATTTAAAATTCAAGAAAATGTCTCTTGTTGAGAACTTATGCATCAAAGGTTGCTGAGGTGGCAGGAAATTAAACAGTTTAGTTCAAATATGTTGACACAGTAAACTACTATGTTTATTTTATATGGGATAATAAATGCAGTATAAGTGATTGGACTTTCAAATTAGGATTTTATATGAATTAGTTAGATAAGTATAATTTGAAAAAGTAACACTAGAATACATTTTTTCCAAACTTTATTTTTATTTCAAATGCATTTTTTTTAATCTGAAATAAATTGAGCAAGTTAGAAAATACATAAATCTTCATTATATATAGGCTTGGTTTGTGCCCAGGTAATTGTTGCTGTGGGGTATATCAAGAAGTATGGTATTGATTCGTAATTTTAAAAAGAAGGTATTGATGTTTTTAGAAAAGGTAAAAGTAACCTAATTGGAAACATTAGATTATAGTTTAAAGGAACAATAAATGAGTTTTTTTGGGTTTTTTTGTTTTGTTTTTTTAATATGAGACTCACAAATGAAAGTCTTGTAGGCAAAAGATACATTTTAGAGACTCTGGTCAGAGCCTTTGCTCCATCAATAACTTTAAATCATATTATTTTACCATATCTAATTAATAAAGTTCTAGTTTGAGTTGTATCCTTTAAAATATGCCTTCACTGACCACAAATTGCTCTAGATCTTAAAAATATGTATTTATGATGTATATATTAATTTTCATAAATATTTCTATCACTGTCTATGATTCTATGGATCCATGCAATGTTTCTACCATAGAGAGCTTTTTAAAATTATGTTTTTAAAATTATGTTTTTGCTTCATATAATACAATATATATACTATACGAAATAAAAACTCAGTAACTGCTGATCAAATATACATATTTTAATTTTAATAGGCTTAGCATATGGTATGTGCTCTTTCCAAAGTCTCTGAAAGAGGCAGTTTTACTTGTCACATTATCCTCTTTCCAGACACGCATCATTGCACCCAGCCCATTAGAAAACAATACATATGCTTTCTAATAATCCATGCCATATGAGAAGATGAACCCACCAGATTCTGGCAATTGATGGTTTGAGAATTAGCAACACAGAGACTTAGCCTCAGTGGTGGCCTATGGGTGATTCAGATAGGTTGGCATCATGAAAAATCAGGGCTGGGCCATATTACCTTGAAAGTAAGATACCTAAAGCAAAAAGGGCTAGTGGAAACAAAAAAGTATGAAGCATACATGAAAAAAAAAAAAAAAAAAAAAAGAAATCTCAGAGAAGTGCTCTATCTTATGGATTGTAGGATTTAAGAAAAGAGTTTCTGTTTATAGAACCTCACCTGTATTTCATTTCTACCTGTAGGAATGAAGAACAATAGAGATTTTCTATGTGTCAATAAGGAAAAATCCCTTAAAGTGATTTCAGTAAGTTGACCTTGGATAAATTTCTCTCATGATTTAAAAATCATTGCATAATATACATTGCTAAAATACTTGACCTCTGATGTGATTTCCTAGATCTAATTGCTTAACACAACAGAGAAGCTAAATAGTTTAGGACAGCTTGATACTATAAAAAATAATAGAATACAAATTCAAAATTAACATACACAAACATTTCCTTTGCATATCTATTGATAAGTATAACTTTAAACCTGATTTTTTTATGTTATTGTTGTCATCCTTATTGTGAGCCATTTAGTCAATTCAGACATATGGTGAATTTCTAGGATATTGTAGAACTGTCACACAGGGTTTCCTAAACTGAAATATTTATGGTAACAGATCTTTTTTTCTTCTGCACAACAAGTGGAGCTGGTGGGTTTGAACTGCCAACCTTTTGGTTGGTAGCTGAGTGCTTAACTATTGTGTCTCTAGAATTCCTTAATTTGTATCAAGTCCTTAAAGTGCCAAGTCCTAAAAATCAGTTCAATAAAGAAGAATATAAATATAAATAAAGGAGAAAATCATACATTTTGTTAAGTTATTGGTAATGGATGTTGTTGTTAAGTGCCACAGAGTTGACTCACAGTGACCCTGTATAGGGTTTCTAAGGAGTGTGAGATTGAACCACTGACCTTGTGGTTAGCAATCAAGGGCTTAAATTACAGCACCACACCAGGTGTCTCAATAGTCAAATGGTCAATTATGCTTTGAATAGCTTCTGGAGTACAGTTTGAACTCTGAATACTTCAAATTAAAAGCAAAAGGCCATTAACATTCCAAGGTGGGCTTTTAATTTTTTTATTTTTTTTTTAAGAATATAATCATTCTATTTGGCTTGACAGCTTGTAACTACTGCTCAATCTTTTGTGAACCAGTTTGATGCCAAACCTGTAGATTCCTGAATCAATTATATTTAGATGATCAACATGTTATTTCATAAGAACCATATGATGAATTACTTATTAAAAGATTATAATGTTGCTAACACAATTCTAAGAGGAATATCTAAACTGCCCACATTTAGTTTAGATTTGAAACTACATTTCCAACATTTGTATTCAAGGTAATGTTCAGTTTATTAAATTCTCACCACTGGCCAAAATGTGTCAACAAGAGCCATTTAAGGTGATAAAATTTTCAATTTAATTCTGAAAATATTTATTGGGCAATTGCAATGCGCAAGACATAGTGTTGGACACAGTTAAGGATACAAGATGAAAAGCACAAGGTCTCTGCTCCCCATTCTGTAAAGATAACATAAGTAGCAATATAAGTTTGTAGTTTTTATCTTCTATTTACTCTTGACAGTTTTTCGAAATAGCTATTATAGTATTCAGGGTATAAGCCATATTTTCCCAAACTGATGATTTTGTACTTTGAAAAGAAACTATATCAGAGATATAATTTCAACAAGGTAACTTAACTCTGTATTTCTTTGTTTTAAGAAAACAAATCTATGAAAAAATTGTTATAAAAGTTACGAACTGTAGAAGGCAGGGATTCTCACTTGTATATCAAATCCTCCAAGTCATGCTTTTCCTTCTTGTAAAGCAGCATTTTACAAAATGAAAAGTCAACAGCTTCAACAAAATGAAGGGGATACTAAGAATGGCTAAGGAGCTCTGGTAGCGTAGTGGTTACGAATCGGACTGCGAACCTTAAGGGCAGCGGTTCGAAACTATCAGCTGCTCCGCGGGAGAAAGATGAGGCTTTCTACTCCCGTAAAGATTTACACCCTCGGAAACCCTGTACAGGGTCGCTATGGGTCGGAACCGACTCGACGGCACTTAACAACAACAACAAGAATGGCTACTAGGAGCTCGTTGGGGAGGATCTCCTTACCTAGTAGGACTTTTTGAAAGAGAAAAAGGGGATTGGTGTCGATTTCAATGAAGAAAAAGGGAAAAATAGTAGAGAACTGGTGTGGTGCTATAAGATAAGCACTGGACTAGTAACCCACAAGGTTGACAGTTCAAACTCAGAGTTTCTCTCAGAAAACCCTATACAGCATTGATATAAATCAGAACCAACTTGAAGTTACACAACAAGAAAAAGTGAGCTAGCAGAAATACTCCATTAAAGAGAAACATCATTTTGCTTCCCTGCTCTACCACACTGTAACTCTCTAATTCAAAGAACTATGTTATTTCTACTGTTGGGGTTCTACAAAATGGAAGTAAGATATGATATCATGAACTCCATGTTGTGTTTGCTTTTCAGACTTCCTAAATTGGAAAAATTACTGAGAATTAATGAAAAAAAATTAAGAGAATCAAATAAACAAAACTGAATAATTCTCATACCTTTACAAAGTGTATGTGTGTACTACATACATATTTTGCATAACCTTGATCTTTATTTTAATATAAAGTTCAAAGACCACTAAGTCGAAAACTTTCTATCTACATCTTGCCTACAAATAGATATTATATGAAATATAACTTCTTTTATTCTATAAATTAATTATTTCATGTAAGGATGACTTATTTTTTAACCCAAAATTTCTGTCTCTTGTATAAATCCTGTTCTATTCACTTGTATTATAGCAAAGCATCTGGAACGAGTGACACAAACATCGTAAGGACTATGCATCAATCCGATTTTCTGAGTTACAGTAATTCTAAAGAAGCTGATTAAATAAAATTGAAAATCCATACTATATATTCATAATAATACTTTTTAATCAAGTAATGCTCATTCTAGCAAAGCAAGGTTGGATCAGTTTAGGAAATATGTATATTAGCACATGTTTTTAAATGAATACATTTTATAAAACTGTATGATTATAAAACTGTATGTTGACAAGTTATTTAAGAACACTTAGTAGCCACTCCAAAACTTAATTCCAAGTAAGTAAGATATAAAAAGATACTACCTAAATATGGGATTCCTGGTGTGGCGCTGTGGATTAATGAGCCAGACTGCAAAGCTGTTTAAACTGCAAGGTCAGTGGTTCAAGCTCACTAGCTGCTCTTCAGAAACCCTATACAGGGTTTCTATGGGTTGGAATTGACTCGACAGCACTTAACAACAACAACCACCACCTAAATATGACAGCAATCAATCTATTAATTAATAAGGTAATAAAGCCACAAATATTTAAAGTCCTAAAAGAGACAGAGAAGACTATTGTTTAACTAAATTCTGAGTAAACTGATTTAAAAATATATGTATTGTAGAAAGAAGACAAAAAAAAAAAAAAAAAAAAAAGGTTCTCATTACATGTTGGAAACAAAAAAGTATGAAGCATACATGAAAAAAAAAAAAAAAAAAAAAAAAAAAAAAAAAAAGGTTCTCATTACATGTAATGCTATTGTTGTTGTTAAGTGCCACCAAGTCAGTTTGATGGTATACCAACAAATCTGGAGTCCTGGTTTGGTGCTGAGGTTTAATGCGCTGGACTGAAAAGTCAATTTGATCTGCAAGGTCGGCAGTTCAAGCTCACCAGTTGCTCCTCAGAAACCCTATACAGGGTTGCTATGGGTCAGAATCAACTCGATGGCATTTAATAACAACAACAACCAATAAATCCAAAGATTGATACAGTGGCAGCAACAATGGGCTTCAACTTAATAACAGTTGTGAAGATGGTCAGCACCAGTGTTTTATCCTGTTGTGCAGAGGGTCACTACGAGTTGGAACTGATTCAACGACACCTAACAATAGCAACAACAAACCTCAAGAGACTCTTCTCTAAAAACCATAGCAAAATAATCTAACAAAGTAAATACTACATAAATATATGAAGATATGTCAAAAGTTTTGCTACTAGACTTCCAGTTTATATATGTATGGATTTATTCTTAATAAAATGTGTTTAAACATGTTTCTGCCATCCGTGGATGACTGTAGACAAGTAATACATTGGTCTTGTCTCATTAGGATACCTTAAAAAAAAAAAAAAAAAAAAAAAGATCCACTCAAGACTGACTTCTGAGGGGATCTACTGGGCCATTTAAATTCAAAGCAAGGAGAGATTTAATAACTGTTTCTTTTGGATTCTCAAGGAGTAATCTTGATAGATATTTTTCCAAGCACTCAGGAAGTACATGGGGGCTTATTAGGAAAAACCTATAAGAAAATAGAAAACTGCATTGGTGCGAAAAAGGGTAGGAAATTTGCACCTGAGGAATTTGGCTTTCCATTACAACAGTTGTTGTTGTTGTTAAGTGCCATCGAGTCGGTTCCGACCCACAGCGACCCTGTGCAAGGTTTCTGAGGGTGTAAATCTTTATGGGAGTAGAAAGCCTCATCTTTCTCCGGCGGAGCTGCTGGTAGTTTCGAACTGCTGGTTCGCAGCCCGATTCGTAACCACTACGCTACCGGAGCTCCTACTAATTCTTTCATAGTTTGATGCTGTAGGATAAGTACTGAAATGTTAGTGGCAAGGTTGGCAGTTCAACCAGTTGCTCCTAAGAAACCGTATATGGGGTCACAATGGATTGGAATTGACTCAATGGCACTTAACTACTAGAGCTGTTTTATGAGATTTTTGTTGGGAAACCTTAACCTATCCTTTCTACCACCACAAGTGTCTATTGTATAATAGTAGGCAAGGGAAACCAAGATTCAAAACACAGCCAAACATCTTAACATTAATTCCCTTTATTACCCATTCAAAGGAGCTCTGGTAGCGTAGGGGTTATGAATCGGGATGCGAACCGCAAAGTCAGTAGTTCAAAACTACCAGCTACTCCGCGGGAGAAAGATGAGGCTTTCGAAAGCTCCCATAAAGATTTACAGCCTCGGAAACTCTGTATAGGGTCGTTATGACTTGGAACCGACTCCACGGCACATGACAACAACAACAACAATATTACCCATTCAAACTATTCCTCAATCCCTGTGTTTTTCCAAGGTTGAGAATACATCATTATTTACCTCTGTCTCACTTAGGCCATGCAAACCTGCCTAACTGTTTTCTCATCACCCTTGTTTTTCCATTCCCCCCAACCCTTCTTACCCTTCTTGAGAATTGCTCCCTCCCAGCACCCAAACTATCCTGTGTCTATTCCCTATCCTGTGCTCCAC
>NW_006408537.1:19134422-19137387 GCF_000296735.1 Chrysochloris asiatica | reverse complement strand
TGGTCCTATCAGTATTTCTCCTTTTGTGACTGATTTATTTTACTCAGCATAATGTCCTCAAGGTCCATCCATGTTAGGTGGTGGCTTCCAGCTTCGTTGTTATTCTTCAAGGCAGCATAATATTCCATTGTGTGTATGTACCACAGTTTGTTTATCCATTCTTCAGTTGATGGAGAATATCCCAATCAATTCAGAAATCACCGTGCTTTCCCTCCACAGTCAGATTTCTCCACCAGTGGGAGTGGGAAACTGATGCCCAGCACCTATATTAGATTCGAAGCTCTGGAGCTGCTCCCAGATAGCACCTTCTCTCATTTTTCCATGCCTCCACTAAGGTATATCCTATACTTTCTGATTATTTTCACTTACAAAAACATCTAATCAAACCAATGCAACTTCAGACACGTAATTTAATGTTTACTGAAGTTATAATTAAAGAAAAAAATCTCTGCTTCTCTTCCCAGTTTCCTTATTATGTTTGATGTGTTCTAGGTGAGATACTAGAATTAAAGAATGGGAGTGCTGGTAGGGAAAAGTTACAGAATTGGCTAGAAATTGTTTTACATGTCACTGTCTTTCTAGATAGAAGTCACTGGGTGGCACAAAGTTAGCACAAAAGGTTAAGCACTCTACTACTAATCAAAAGACTAACAGTTCAAATTCACCCCAAGGCACCTCAGAAGAAAGACATGCCAGCCGGCTTATGAAATCCTTGAAAACCCTGTGGAGCAGTTCTACCCTGCACAAATGATGTCAACATGAATCAGTTTGAGGGCAAACTTTTTTTTCACCTCTCTTTGTAATGATAATTTTCTGTAGGTATTTTATCTGGAGGAGGCATACAGATATTGAAAGCACATGTGTAAATTTCTCAGAGGGCCATGAAGGAGTCTCAACACTCATCACTAATCTGCATTCCATTTCTTTCAGCCCCTCTCCAGCATGATTCTCCACAAGTTAGTGGTCTTGGATAGGGTACAAACTGGTTGGTTCAAGTGATCTTATCTTCAGATCCATTTGATAAACAAGAAGCAAGCAATTCTTTACTACAACAAATAATGGAAATAAATTCTACTCCATCTTTCTTTAACTCTTTCTTCGCAGCAATTTCTCTCCAATTGACATTGAATTATTCCATTAAAATAAGGATTTAAGGCTGATCATAAAGTCTTTATATGTTTATTTGAGAAGCTTGATGACAATATTTTGTTTTTTTATTTATCTTTGAATAAGGCATCAGTGATGCCTTAGAATATTCTTAGAATATTCATATTTGGTTTTGCTTTAACATGGGTATTAAAGAAGAACTCTCTATAGGCCTAACATATGAAAGCAAGCATGTGGGAAGTTGATATTTGGAAGCAGCCTAGTGAGTTAAAATACCTTTAATGGAGTCTGAAGAAGGTACCTGCACCTATTTGGGCTCTCTTTATAATGTCATTTACTTGTTATGTTTTGACTCCAGTTTTATATTCTAGTAGCTAATTCTGAGAAAGAAGAAGATAACATGAAGATATTATGTAGTAGGAACATTCGAGTTTATACTAGTAACATCACTGGGAAATAACATTTTAGTCAACTTTATAAAAATGGCAAAAATACATCATATCTGGGGTCATATACAGAAAAGGTAGATGGGCTTTACACACACAAAAAAGCTGTATGATTATTAAGGTACCCAAGAATGTATGTATAAGTGTAGAGCAATTTATATAGATTAGAATATTTAATTTAAAGATATCAAACTTTAAAAATTAATATTGAAATTTACTGACCTTCTAATCATAATTTCAAATGATTCTTAGGACTAATAAAAGTGATTCATAACTTTGAATGAACAAATACATTTCTGAGAATTTTTTATTGAATTTTGAAAAATACACATTATGATCAAATTTCAAAATAAGACTGTAATAATAAGATCAGTTATAATTAAAACAGAAATAAACAAATGGTTTTGGGGTAAGATGGCATATCAGTGAGAATGATGGTTAATTGACTAAGACATAATTTCTTAAACTCTGGAAAATGATATAATACTAAACACATTGCATACACAATATGTAATTCCTATTCAATTTTAGATACATTGTTGTTATATGCCCTCAAGTAGGTTCTGAGTCATAGTGACCCTTTGTACAACACAAGGAAACACTGTGCAGACCTGCACCATACTCACCATTAGTTTTACATTTCAGTCCATTGCTCCTGACACTGTGGCAATTCATCGCACTGAGGGGCTTCCTCATTTTCATTGATCTTCCATTTATCTGATATGATGTTCTTATCTAGGGACTGGTCCCCTCTGAAGTATGAGAGATGAAGTCTCAACAACTTGGCTTCTGAGGAAAATTCTGGCTAGACTTCCCCCAACACAGATTTGTTTGTTCATCTAGCAATTCATGGTGCTTTCTATATTCTTTACCAACACTATAATTCAAATGCATTGATGCTTCTAAGTTTTGCCACAGTGTGTTACAACTTTGGCAATATGTACACTCCAAGCCTGTCTGGCACTGACTATCCTCTGAGTCACCACAATACAGGCAGACGGGCCTCTGGCAGCTGACAAGAAGCATACATGCCTGTCCCATCATGTACTTGTATGTGTCCTGTCTATCATAACAACATACATTTTTTCCCTTAAAATTTATGTTATTATGATTCACTTACTATAAATTTATGTTGCCAAAAAAAGCCTCCTAGATTTATTGAATTTTAAGTCCCACCTGCGGTTGCCTTAGCAGGACCAGGCCAAATGCTTCCTAGGACGTTATATGGCTGTGGGCCAGATGTTTCTCATCCCTGGCTTAAAGAAAGAGGTTCTTTGATTATTTGACTGCTGCTTCCAGGAGTGTTGATGGTGAATCCAAGCAAAATAAAGTCTTTGACAACTTCACTCTTTTCTGCATTTATCATGATGTTCTTTAATTGTCCAGTTGTTGTTGTTGTTGTTAAGTGCCAT
>NW_006408537.1:19118896-19133487 GCF_000296735.1 Chrysochloris asiatica | reverse complement strand
AGATGAGGCTTTCTACTCCCGTAAAGATTTACACCCTCGGAAACCCTGTACAGGGTCGCTATGGGTCAGAACCGACTCGATGGCAAACAACAACATTCCTTGCTACAAAACCTCCACCTCTGCATTTCCAACCCTCATAATCCGTCCCGATAAGCATTATTCACTACAGTGTCATGAGTTACCCATCTGTATCTCTGTATATGTTGTATTTGTTGTTAAGTGCTGTAGAGTCAGTTCTGACCCATAACCACCTTGTATAGGGTTTCTGAGGAGTGGCTGGTGAGCTTGAACTGCCGACCTTATGTTTCAAAGTGACTTTGCAGTCAAGAGCATTAACTCACAGTGCTACACTCTATATGTGTGTGTTTACTTTGCATTTCAAAAAGTATTCCCCTACATTCATGCTTTGTTTTTACCTTACATAAATTATGTATAGAAGGAAAGCTCTTACAAATTATTTTTCTTAACCTAAGGATATTGACATAATTTGAAACTGTTGTGGTTGCTTTTGAGTGCCATCAAGTGAGTTTTGACTCAGATATCCTATATAGGGTTTCTGAGGAGCTGCTGGTGAGTTTAAACTATTGACCTTATGATTCAAACAGACCTTGCAATCCAATGCTTATCCTGTAGCACCACACCAGAACTCCAAATTTGCATACTATTTGAATTAATTGTAACAAGATTGTCAAAGTCATTGTTAATGAGTCAAATATAGCAAGGTTATTGCATAATTAATTTTCTCCTAAAATCTTCAACTCATACATATGATCACATGCAACAAATGAATAAATACTATATGTATGTTGTTGCTGTTCAGCATCATCGAGTGGGTTCTGACTCATAGTAACCCTGAATGGGGTTTTCTGAAGCGCATCTGGTGGATTTGAACTGATGACCTTGTGGTTCAAACTGACTTTCAGTCCAGTGCTTATCCTACAATGTCCACCAGGATTCCATTATATGTATGTAATGATCATTATTATATCAAAATGGAAGAATTATATCAATCATTTATTATATCATTGTTATTGTCGTTACGTGCCGTAGAGTCAGTTCTGACACATAGTGACCCTGTATAGAGTTTCTGAGGAACAGCTGGTGAGCTTGAAGCACTTTCCTTGCTGTTCAAAGCTACTTTGCAGTTCAACACATTAACTGTACTCCTTATAATTAAAGTAGTAAGTTAAGCTGTATTAGTGTGTACAAGCATTGATGTTAATTTACCCAAGTATATTTGAATGTTCTGTTAATAGATGTTATTTTACATGGAAATAGCATGTGCTAAATGACTTGATTCTAAGGACATCTGGCAGCATGGCTGACTAGGTAGACATACTTCATGGACACTCTCAAACAAGGATATTATAGACAAAATTAAACAGACACAGATGAAACTTCTGGCACTCTGAACTTCAGAAGAAAAATTAGGGAGGTAGCTAGAGTTCTTGATGGAAGGAGAAGCCTAGTAGGGATGATGAGAGTGGACCATCTTGTGAGTAGCTTTGGCAGTGGAGGAAAGTCTAGAAGAGCAGGTTCACTCTGGTGATGGGAAAGGTGTGATTTTTTTCCCCCATGCTTCCCTAGTTACCAGAGGTGTGGTCAACTACCATCTTCATCAAGCCCCAGTCATGTGGTTGAGATCCACTCTAGTGTGAGTTGGGGGCTTGCTGTACCACTTTAGTGTGCAACTTTGGTGCCTGTAATCAAGCGGACTCATCTCCAGGCCTACAACACCCACAGAGCCACCAGACCTGCATTTAACCAATCAACCTGCCCCAGATTCGTAACAGACCTTGAAACCAATTTCATAATGGGCTCTCATGAACTAATTCTAGGTTGAGTGCCCTGAACATAGATAACACCAAGGCCAATAGGAACTGCATCTAGAGTCAAGAACTCTGTCGTCACATCACAACCACCTTGTGAGCTGCTTTATTTGCATGAGCCCACCAGAGATTTCTCCTCTGGGTCTAACAACTGCACTGTTTGTTTCTACAAATACTACAACGTCACAATGCAACAGAGACAACAGACAATATTTTCTCATATGAAGAAACAAGAGAAAATGGCTCAAACAGATGACTAAGATGCAGATACAGAAAACATTTCTAGGGGAAAAAAGAATGGAACTAACTGAAAAAGAATTCAAAAAATGATATTTTGATACTTTCAAAAGATTCACAGAAAGAGTGAGGAAACAAGAAGAATACAGAAAAAAAAACTTTAGAAGAATTTAGGAATATGCTACAAGAACACACAGATAACAGAAATGCAAATTTTGAAACAATATAAGGAATTGGGAATCCAGAAGACTAAGATTTCAGAAATGGACAATACATTGGAAGGTCAAAGGAGAACATTTGAAGTAATGGAAGTCCCGACAAGTGAACTTGAAGATAAATCTTTGAGTACTAGTGTGCGAGAAGAACAAAAAAAAAGAATGAAAAAGTCCAAAGAAAGCCTAAGAGTTATGTGGGACACTATGAAGAGGAACAATTTATTGGTGATTAGAATTTCAGAATAAGAAGGGATAAAGAAAGCATAGAGAAAATTGTAAAAGAATTCTTGGAAGAAAACTCCCCTAACATCATGAAAGACAAGCTGCAGAAACCCCAAACAGGATGGATACCAAAAGAAATCATAAGACATAGCATAATCAAACTTTGCAAAATCAAAGACCAGGAAAGAATTCTGAAAGCACAAAAAATAATCCCTAAAACTAAGCTCTGATTTCTTATCAAAAACCATGCAGGAGGAAGGCAATGGAATGACATATAAAAATACTCTGAAAGAAAAAAAAAAAAAAAAATGCCAACCAAGAAAAATACTCGGCAAAGCTGACCCTCAAATATGATGGGGAAATTAGGACATTTCCTGATAAACATAAATTAAAGAAATTTGCAATGACAAAATCAACTTTACAAAAAGTACTAAAGGGTGTTCTTTGGATTGAGAGCCAACAACAGCAGACTGCAACCTAAAATTGCCATACATGACAATACCACCCAGAACTCAATCCAGATCTAGAATTATTTAAAGTAAAACAAATCCACAAGACTGAAAATAGGGAAACAGAAATATCAATGTATTATAAAGTCAACTACAAAGCAAAAAGAAGGAATAGTGTAGCTACAGAATTTCCAAATGGTAAGGAAGTTAAATAGATTTCAAGAAATGACTTCCCAAGAATAGTGGAAAAAAAAAAAAAACATAAAAAAAAAAATTACTTGATTCATGCTCAGATGAAAATGTAGCTGAAAGTATAGGACAAATTTTATATTGAGTTTTTGAACTATTTTCATTGAAAAGATTGAACTAGACTCTTGACACCTGGGCGGACTGTCTTGGGATAGAATCCTTTTAAACAAACAACCCAGGAATAGCAATTCTTTATGAGACGTAGAACATGCATTAGTAAAATTAACATGACAAGTTTACCCCTTTTGATGTGTGTATTATCTGTAGTATGGGGAGACTAGTGGTAATCTTAGGGTGGTATTTTGAAGTTCAGAGAAATAATGTGGTGGTGATGGTTATGTGTGGTGGAGTCTGACTCCTAGCGAACTTTTACAGGGTTTTGGAGGCTGTAAATCTTTACGGGAGCATAAATTCTTATCTGTCTCCCATGGAATGACTGGTAGTTTCAAATTGCTGACCAGGAGATTAGCAGCCCAACTTGAACAACTGCATTGCCAGAACTCTTTGATTCATGTATAGTAACATCTCATTAATTCCAATTGTGCTTCCTCATTGATGATTGATTCATTTCATGTATTCATTTACATTGCAGATGTTGTTGATGTTAAGTGTCATAGAGTCGGTTCCAACCCATAGCCACCCAGTATAGGGTTTCTGAGGATCAGCTGGAGATTACCACTGATCTTGAGGTTCAAACCAACTTTGAAGTTCATCCCATTAACCATACCAGGATTCCTTACAGACACATAATTTCACACTGATTCAATATTGGTATAGAAACTGTAATTATATTATCTGTGTTGAAGAAAAATCATCTTTCTTAAAATGTAAAAGAAAAAAAGGGAAAGGTTTGTGCCCATAATTACACATTTATTAAAATAATTGAAAAATGGATTTTATGATCAGTGTCCTATATTTGATTCACATGGATAAAACTGGAGAATTTTAGAATCATTGTTGCTAATAAATTAATTATATAGGGGAACATAAAGCTCCTTGTATATTTAGTAACTTTTAGGATGAACAAAATTTCTCTCAGGGTTTAGTCATTGCTCACTCTTATTGGATGGAAATTACTGATAATAATTTATTACAATTGTTATACACTTATGTATTAGTTTCATGCTGTACAGAACACTTTTCATGCGCTATTGCATTTAATCTTCAAAAATCCTTTGAATTAAGTATTATTACCCTCATTTCAAAGATGAGAGATCTGAAGCTTAACAAGCAAAAGTGATTTGCCCTAGATCTCACAGCTATTAACTGATTGAGTCAGAATTCAAACAAAAGTAATCTGACCCAGAACCTGTGCATTTAATCATGTGCCAAACAGTGGCTGAAATGATACCAACACAAGAAGAGTAAGTTCAAAATTGTGTATTAGAACTTTTCACTAAATTAGATGCCTTACTGATTTTAATGGTTTGGTGATGGGAGATTGAAAAATGTAGAGAAGGCAGAAGAAAAATGTGCAATACTTTATATAATTCTTGATATATTGAGAAGACTACATTAATTTATAATCTGCAACCGTAAAGCATAATGAAAGCCAAGTAAAGAAAAAAAAAAAAGTGTTCCTGTCTTTGTCTTTCAAAGATAGATAGTAGGAGAGTCTATTAGCATGCACAAATGTGAAATGTGACAATACACATATATTTTTAATTCCAACTGATATGTAGGAGGTGGATTCTTAACCACCCACATTAAGTCATTATATTTCTTCTGTAAATATATTCATCATACATATTTTTCCTTACAGTTTTTACACAAAAATATAAATGCTAATTAGCTAGTCATCCAGTCAAAGTGACTGATATAAAATATATTAATTTGTCAGAATTGTCCTCAGTTAGTGAAAGAGTTACTTCTAATTTTCAACAGTGAGCAGATAAAGAGACATTTTTAGAGGCGCCAAAAGACTGTTCTGATGGGTAATTTTTGTGTGTGTATTTCATAAAAGCAAATATATTAATACTTGTAAGTACACAAATTGAATACTTGTGAGTATATAAATTGATAATAATATTTATTACAATATTCACTATATTGAGATTTCTGCGGGCATTCAGCACAATGAATAAGGAAGGCCGTAGAAGAATTGGTGTATTAAAATTATGGATTTAGAGAAGAATATTATAGTTCCATGGACTACTAGAGGAACAAACAAATCTGCCTTGGAAGAGGTACAGCCAGAATGCTCCTTAGGAGCAAGGATGGTGACACCACCGTTACTCACACTTCATTCAGGCATGTTGTCAGGAGGGACCAATCCCTGGAGAAGGACATCATGCTTGGTAAAGTACAGGCTTAGCAAAAAAGAGGAAGATCCTCAAAGAGATGGATTAACACAGCACCAAAAACAATGGTTTAAACATAACAATTGTGAGGATTGCAAAAGATCAGGCAGTATTTCCTTTTACTGTACAAAGGGTTGCTATGTGTCAGAGCCGACTCAATGGCATCTAACAACAAAACCAACAATAAACTATATAAACTTCTAGGGAGTTCCCTAGACTTGAAGGAGACCCAGGGGATTTTGAAGTACGAATTTCATTCAACAAATATTTTCTTTGATTTTAGAGGTAGCCTACAAAGTATTGCTGTAAGAAATCAATTTCCTGTGGTTGGTGGTTATGTGCCGTGGAGTCGGTTCCAACTCATAGAGACCCTGTACAGGGTTTCTGAGAGTGCTATGGGAGCAGAAAGCCTCATCTTTCTCCCGCAGAACAGCTGGTAGTTTCGAACTGCTGACGTTGAAGTTCGCTGCCCGATTCATAATCACTATGCTACCAGATAAACATAGCACAAGATAAATGACTTTTGATAACTCCTATTTTACTTATAAACATAGCGAAATCTATAGTAAAACTTAACCTTGTCCTCCCTATGACCTAGGTATAACTTTTGTCATTCTTTGTACGAAATGGCCAGTAAGTTTTTATTTCTTAATTTAAAAACAACAACAACATGTATTTTATGATGCCTTTAAAGTAATGGTAATATTCAAGAATAATACAAATATAATTGTAAATGTAGTCCTCAAAACATTTTATAAAGCATATTAGAGTCAAGTAAAGCATGGGCAATGGTACTAAAGAATTTAGAATTATGTAGTGTGGAATGAGGCACTTGACAACTTGAGTTTAAATCAAATGGATTACACAAATGTAAAGACCATCCAACAGAGAATTGCAATAACAAAGTTATATATTAGTTCATAAAGTTATGGCTAGAGATCTAAACTAATTCTCTTCTGTTGCTGTCTTGGTTGATCAATGGGGTTTTGTATAAACCACTATAGCTAGATGATGAAAAGGCTATTATTCTTTAACCTATTAAGGTTATGCAGCAACCAAATATAAAGCTAACTCAACATAGTACTGTGGTAATATCAAATTTAAAGAGATGAAATATTGTTCTATCCATCATATGATTTATTTTAAATGATGAGATTATAGCTAAAATTTTATGTCAATGACAACCCAAACTCTCTGAAGTTAGTCTCATTTTGGTGGTTTTACTACATTACAATTTATCATTGGAAGGCAAGAATGAAAGATTAAATTATCTATAAAACGTATTTTTTTTCTTTCCTTCTCTTTATTGGTTTGCTTTGTTTTTTTGTGATTAGAAGATTTAGAATGAGTTTCACTGCATTTAAGAGCTTTTATTTGCTTGATGTCTGCTACTCTGAAATATTAGGTGTATCTAAAATTGAGGTCACATTTACTTAATTCACTAATATCTTATCATTGTCTAGAATAATAGATGAGATAATATATGTCTGCTAAATAAAGAATGGGTGTTAAGAAAATAATGAGTCATATTATTAGATGAAAATAGTTAATGATTCCTTCATGAAAATTGGCAAGGGTATAGGAGTAGATATAAGAAAAATGTGAAACACATACATTATTCATGTAAATAATAAATCACATAATTACTATTTATGATTTTATGTGAAGGTCTGACAAATTTAAAATATTTGAATGACTGAGAATATTTTTTGAAATATGATCAGTAATGAAAGATGAAGTCTATTACTGGTAAATGCATCAAGAAATTATATGGCTAAGGTCTCTTACATTTTGTAAAGAAAGAAATTTTGAATAGTAAGCACTTGAGTCTAAGATTTTTCATAAATTGTCCAAATATTCATCCAGATACAATCACATGAAATGATAAAGTAAAGGAGAAAACATCTCACATCTTTACTTTCTGACCTAAGTTTTTAAAAATTTTTTTATTATTTGAGTGAAAATTTACAGAGAAAATTTATTTTCCATTCAACTATTCATACACATTTAGTTTCATGAAATTGAATGTAGTTCCACAATGTAACCACACTCTTTCCAGTTCCTTCCTATGTTTTCATTTCTATTCATGCATCTTCCCTACCATTCCTGCCTTCTGAACTTTATTCCTGGGCAAAGGCTGTTTTTGCATCTTGTATCGTTGATTATTCTAAGAAGGATGTACCTGCTTGGTGTTCACTTCCTAGGTCTGTCTACTGTCTGGTTGCAAGTTGAGCCTTGAGGGTGAGTTCAGTTATAGGCCTGAAGAGTGGTTAAGAATCATAATTTTAGGGGTACCATCAGTCTTTATCAGACCAGTAAGCCTGGTCTTTCTTATGATTTCGAGTTTTGTCATGTTTTTCTCCCAACTTAATCCAGGATGCTCTGTTACAATGTCTTTCAAAGTTGTTAGCAGTGGTCACCAGGGACCATACAGTCTTTCTTGTCCCAGGGTCATGGAGACTGATGTTCATGTGGTCCATTGGGCTTTTGGATTAATTGTTTCAATGTGCCTTTGATTGTCTCCATGTGAAGACACTCTTCTCTACTAAATATTCGGAGGGATAAATAGCTGCACCTTAGATGGGCACTCAGAAGCTTTTAACACCCCAGTCATTACTCACAAAAGTAGAATGTAGAATATTATCTTTGTGGACTATTTCATATCAATTGACCTTAGTTTCCTTAGTGTCCATTTTCCTAAGACTCAAGGCTCAGTAATTCTTTCCCTCAAGATGTTTGGTTACTGCTAAGAAGCTTACAAACTATTATATACATGGATATAGTCACAGAACATGCAGACATGTATGTAGAAATATCTGCCACTCTTAGAAACTTGTATCAGTTCTGTAAAGAAGGGTATTGCAACAATATGTAACTAAGAATGTTATAACCATAGTGTTCAATTCTTATTCAATTCAAATGGGAATCTAGAAACCTTAGATTTTAAAAATTTATAAATTGGGGATTCCTCAAAGATGAAAGCCTAAAGGAGAATTCAATTTAGTGCTGCTTGAATATTTTTTGTTTTACTTTTTAACTTTATTAATGCTGTATATTTGACTTCCTTTGTTAAACTTTAAAAGCAAGAAGTATTCAGAACAATGAGCTATGAATTCTAAAGTTGGCTTAAGTGACCAGTTGAAGTAATGAATGCAAATTTAACTATATAGAGTTTTTTGGGCTATGTTGTTGTCATTAAGTGTCATTCCAACTCACAATGACCCTATATAGGGTTTTTGAGGAGAGGCTGGTGAGTTTGAACCACCAACCTTGTAGTTCAATGGCCTTGTAGCCCATTGTTCATTCAACAGAACCTCAGCCGGACTCCAAATACTGGGCTATGGTGGCCAGCTATTTCATGTTCAAATATGAAATAATTATTAAGAATATCTTCTTCTTTTGAATTTCTTTGGTGTCATAGGTACTGTGTTAGTTCTACAGCAGTGAAAAAAAGCCATCTCAACTCTACTCTCATGGAACTTGCATTCTCATGGTTAAAGCCCCAGATTAATACTGCATAATGTAAGGAGTATGTAAGATGCACATTGGACTGCTAACCACATAGTCAGTGATTCAAACCCACCAGTCATTCCTCAGCAACCCTATACAGGGTCACTATATACAAGGAAATGGTCGCTTTGCGTCAGAACGTGTTCAATGGCATTTAACAACAACAATATAAGGAAACAACAATGTAAGAAAAGCACAACTATTCTCAAATCAAATGAAATTTCACCTTAAACTAAAATTCTAAGCTGTGAAATTAAGGAATATGATAGTTAAAGTTTTGTGTCAACTTGCCAGGACCTGGAATCTCAGTGGTTTTGCAGTTAAGACATAGTAATCCCACATGATGAAATCGAACACAATGGAATCATCTTTATGGAGAGATATGTTATGAAGAGCCAATCAATGGAAAAGACGTTTCCTCGAGAGTGTGGTGTGTTTCCAATATATTAGACATTTGAGCAAAGTTTGCTTGTTTTCTGCTGGATTTAGATCTTGCATCTGGCTCATCATTTGACATTCAGTTTTTTGAGTCAACTATAGATCCTGGGAGTTACCAGTAGACTCTCATATTACCTGCCAACCTTAGATTCATTCACCTCTGCAGCCAGAAAACAGTCTGCTGCCAGTTTTGGGTTTATCCACTCTTGCAGCTATGTAAGTGAAAAAAAGCCTTCAGTCTGACATCTGACCCATGGTCTTGGAACTTGCCTACCTCTATAACTGTGTGAGCCATTTTCTTGAGGCACTGCAGGATAATGCACTGGACCCCAAGATCAGTTTGAACCACAAGGTCTGCAGTTCAAATTCACCAGCCCCTACTGGGAAATTCTTTACAGGGTTGCTATGAGTTGGTATCCACTCAAAGACACTTAACAACAACAATAATATATATATAGAGAGAGAGTCCTAGTGTGGCACTGATAAGGTCATCAATTTGAATCTACCAATGGTTCTGAGGAAGAAAGATGAGGCTTTCTGCTCCTGTAAAGATTTATATCCTCAAAGACACTACACAGGGCTGCTATTAGCCTACAATGACTCAGTAGCACAGTCACCACCATCACCACAAAGTCTCAAGGGGCACAGCCTTAGTCATAAACACAGTCCCACATAGAAGACAGTGTTCTGTGACTCATTCACATGCACTGTTGTTGTTGTTGAGTGTCGTGGAGTCGGTTCTGACTCATAGCAACTCTGTACAGGGTTTCCGAGGCTGTAAATCTTTAAAGAAGCAGAAAGCCTCATATTTCTCCCACCAAACAGCTGGTAGTTTAGAACTGCTGACCTTGCGGTTTGCAGCCCGATTCATAACCACTACACTAGCAGAGCTCCTTAGCACTAAATTCAAGCTGATTCTCCCATTGTTTTTAATGTTAGCCCAGGGCATAAATTATGGAGTCCTGGTGTGGCGCTGTGGGTTAATGCACCAGACTACAAGGTCAGTTTGAATCACAAGGTCGGCAGTTCAAGCTCTCCAGCCCCTTCTGGGAAATCCTATACAGGGTCTGTATGAGTTGGAACTGATGTGACAGTGCTTAACAGCAATGACATAAATTGACCCACAGTCTAATGTAATTAAATTTATGCTCCTTTGCATGGGGTAGATTTATATTTTGTTAGTAGTTCTTACTTCAGAAGAGCTCCTCTTTCCTATCTCTTTCCCTGGTTCTCTGGTAAAATAGCTGGACAATGGTTTGGCTTGTATCTCCCAGGAAGCTAACAACCTTCTCTTAATTGCTCACTGTCAGTTACAAAAACATCCATGGTTCTGTGACAAGACATTCAGACTTAAATTTCCCAACAGTCTGTTTCAAATAAAGCCATTGCCTTTGGTGAGGGTTTTGGTATTCTGTTTTATGGCTGCCTCTCAGCCTAAGTAAAATCCCTGAGGCTGGTGTGTACTAGGGCTGGTGGTGGAGACAATGATATTATTTTCCTGGAGCGGCATTACTGCTTTAGAAACAGGGCAGTAGGTGGTGACAGTAGTCTCTAGTTCTCTCATATGTTAGTCCAGCATAGGAACCGTATTCTACAATCAAATTTTCATAAATGCAATGTGATCAGAATATTAAAAGTGTCATGGACTACCCAAAGAACAAACTAATCTGTGTTGGAAGAAGTACAGCCAGAATGTTCCTTGGAAGCCAGGATGGCCAGACTACATCTGTCATCTTTCAGACATATTATCAGAAGGGATCAGTCCATGGAGAAGAATATCATGTCTGGTAAAGCAGAGGCTTGGAGAAAGAGGCAGTCCTCTAACGAGATGAATTAGCACAATGGTGGTAACAATGGGCTCAAGCTTAGCAACAATTGTGAGGTTGGCAGAGAACCAGGCAGTCAGTGTTTTGTTCTGTTGTGTATAGGGTCACTATGACTTGTTGTCAACTCAATGGCACCTAACAACAACAACAATGTACATTAAATGTTTATATATATATATATATGTATATATATATATATTTATTTATATTTCAATATTATATATAAATATATATGTAACATTTAAAATTTAAATCAACTTATTCACATGCTTGGAGTCCTGGTTCTGTGGTACTGTAGGATAAGCATTGGACTGCTAACCACAAGTTCACTGTTTCAAATCCACCAGCCACTACTTGGAAACCCTATACAGGGTCTGTATGAAGCAGAACCAACTCTAAAACATTTGTCTACAATGATAACAGCTCACCTGCTTAAACATAAACCTATTTAATAGCTTACTTATTCCTCAAAATAAAATTAATATCCTTAGCATGACATAAAAATTCCTTAATGAATTGTTACTCTGGTTAAGTGCCATTGTGTCTGTTCCTATTTATAGAGGCCCTGTATAGGGTTTCTGAGGGGTGGCTGGTGGATTTGAACTGCTGACCTTGGTGTTAGAAGCCCAGTGTGTATCCTAAAGTACTACTCCAGGAATCTTCTAAATAAATAGATTGCTGCATATTTGCAAAACTCATGTCTTACTACACTGATCTTTTACTTGCTTAGTATGTCATTAATACCTTTGCTTGGTATTTTTGCTACTCAATGTATTCACCAACTGGAATAATTCTTCACAAGATTTTCATGCAAACTCATGATAATGTCTTTGTTTTAGGTTGGATTCTAAAAAAGAAGCATATATGCAAAGAGAGAGGAAGAAGCTTGGTGACTCTGTAGAATAAGCACAAACAGAAAGCCATAACACAAAATTGGATGTTTGAGCCTACCAGCTTCTCTTCAGGAAAAGATGAAGTTTTCCACTCCCATAAAGATTTACAGCCTTGGAAGCCATACATAGGGTCACTCTGAGCTGGAACCAAGTTGATGGCACTTAACAACAACATAGTTACACTGTATAGTGTTTCCAAAACTCTGCTGGTTTGTTTGAAAGCTGACCTTCAGGTCCAGTGCTTATTTTAGGCTAGTAGCCCAGCTCATAATCCACTACAGTACAGGACACCTTAAAGAGATCACAATATTGAAGAAATGGATGTCATTAAAATAGCCCATTCATTCTATAAACAAACAAACAATTGTAATAATGTGACCTAGATTGGGAATATCATTATACAGAATTGTTTAACTAATTTTTTTTTATTGTAATTTCCAAAAAAAATTATAGGAAATATAATGGAACTGGGAATGGAAAAAGAAAGCCAAAGAAATTGCTGGTGAGAAATACTAGATGTCAAATTTCACAAACATGCTTTAAAGTAATTACTATAAATATTATCTAAAAAAAAAAAAGAGAAAGAAAGAAAAGAAGGCATGATAGCAACATTCCATCAAATAAAGAGCCTCATGAAAATATTTTGTTGTTGATAAGTGCCTTCAGGTCAGTTCCAACTCATAGTGACCCTGTTCAGGGTTTCCAAGGAGCGAATGGTGAGTTTGAACTACCGACTTTTTGGTTCAAACCGACCTCGTGGTCCACTGCTTTATCCTACGGTGTCATACCAGAACATATTTTTTAAAAAGAACAAAGTGGAAATTATGGAACTGAAATGTAAAATAATTCAAATGAAAATTAACTAGACTGTCTCAACAGTAGATTTGAACAGGCAGAAGTGGAATTAGTAAATTTGCAAGCAGATTAATAGATATTATGTAGTTTGAAGCATAGAGACAAAATAAAATATATTTACATTTTCAGGCCAATGTAAGTGTCAGAGTAGAATTGTGCTCCACAGAATTTTCAATGGGTCATTTTTCAGATTTAAAACACCTGGCTTTCTTCTGAGGTATCTCTGGGTAGATTTGAACTGTCAACTTTTCTTATAGCACCAAGAGTGTTAAACTATTTGTATTACACAGGGTCTCCAAGTTAATAATATATAAAATTATATAATGAATGCTTTCAAGGTAGCTAGAACTCATAGTAACCCTATATAGAGTTTCCATGAAGGCACTGGTATGTTTAAATCAACAACCTTATGGTTAGCAGTCCAGTGTTTATTTTACAGAACTACACCAGAAATCCAAATTAGTAATTGTTGTTGTTAGGTGCCGTCGAGTCAGTACTGACCCATAGCGACCATATGCACAACAGAATGAAACACTGTTAAATTAGTAATTGTTGTTGTTGTTGTTGTTAGGTGCCATCAAGTTGGAACTAACTCATAGTGACCTTATGCACAAGAGAACGAAGCACTGCCTAAACCTGGGACAAACTCACAATTGTTGCCACTCTTGAGCCCATTGGTCTACTGGTGAATAGAAGAGAGAGAACGGCAGCAATGAAGAAATGGGCTGAGTCCAATCATGTTCCATAGACTCCCATTGACCTGGAGATGAGAGAGAGAAGAGGAATGGCCAGTTAGTCCAAAGTGTGGTGAGACCTGGAGATACCTGAGCCTATGGACAAGGACATAGCCACAGAGGGCTAGAGCTGAGAGTGAAGCATCCAGTTAATATGAAGCGAAGGGAGGCGTAAAAGAACACCCAGACTTGCAGATAGTAACCATTTGACCTAGCCTCGATGGCTAGATAATCAGAAATCGAATAGAGGGAGATAAAAAAAAAAAAAATTTTTTTGGTAAAGGAAACAAGGGTAAATTGCTACAATTTGATGAACCTGACCTATACTCATGAGCACAATTAAGTGTTCCAGAATGCTCATTCTCCACAATGCTGTGCACAGCTTTCTTTGATCCACACAAGCAAAAGCCTTTGCATAGTCAATTAAGCACAGGCAAACATCTTCATCGTATTCTCTATTTTCAGCCAATTTTTATGTCAGCAATGATATCTCAGTTTCGAAGACCTCTTCTGAATCTGGCTTGAACTTCTGGAAGTTCTCTGTAAATATATAGTTGAAGCCATTTTTGTGTTATCTTTAGAAAAATTTTATTTGCAAGTGATATTAATGATATTGTCTGGTGATTTCCACATTCCATTTGGGTCACTTGTTTTTGAAATGAGCACAAATTCAGATCTCTTCCAATCTGTTGTTGTTATTAGGTGCCATCGAGTAGGCACCGATCCATAGCGACCCTATGCACAGCAGAACGAAACAATGTCCAATCCTGGGCCAACCTCACTACTGTTGCCACACTTGAGTCCATTCGATGCTGACACCTGGCCAATCCATCT
>NW_006408537.1:19106682-19117996 GCF_000296735.1 Chrysochloris asiatica | reverse complement strand
GTTGTCCATAGCTTGTCATGATCCACACAATCGAAAGCCTTTGGGTAGTCAATAAAGCACAGGTAAACATCTTTCTGATATTCTCTGCTTTCAACCAATATCCATCGGACATCAGCAATGCTATCTCTAGTTCCACGGCCTCTTCTGAATCTGGTTTGAACCTCTGGAAGTTCTCTGTCAATGTATGATTGTGGCCATTTCTGTATTACCTTTAGCAAAACTTTACTCACTTGAGATATCAAAGAGATTGTCCGATGATTTCCGCATTCCATTGGTTCGCCTCTCTTTGGAATGGTCACAAATATGGATCTCTTCCAATCAATCGGCCAGATAGTTGTCTTCCAAATTTCTTGGCAGAGATAAGTGAGTGCCTCCTGTGCTGCCTAACTTTCTTGAAAGATTTCAATTTTTATTCCATCAATTCCTGGTGCCTTGTTCTTTGCCAAGAACAAGGTCTTTTGCCAATCTGTTGGGCAGGTAGTCATCGTCTAAATTTCTTGGCATAGATGAGTGAGTGTCTCTAGTGCCCCATCAGTTTGTTTGAAATGGTTGATAATCAACCATTTCATTTTTGTACTACGACTCTGTGTATGCCTTCCATCCTCTTTTGATGTTTTCTGCATCATTCAATATTTTGTCCATAGAAATATTCAATATTTCAATTTGAGGCTTGAATTTTTTCTTCTGATCACTCAGCTTGAGAAATGCAGACACTGCTCTTCCCTTTTGTTTTTCTAATTCCAGGTCTTTTCACATTTCATTATAATTATTTGAATTTATCTTCTTGAGCTGCAGTTTGAAATTATCTAAAGCTGTTTTACCTTCTCATTTCTTCCATTTGCTTTAGCATCTCTATGTTGTAGAGTAAGATTCAGAGTGTCTTCTGATATTCATTTTAGTCTTCTCCTTCTTTCTTTTTGTAATGGTCTCTAAATTCAGGTGAGATATATTCATAGTCATATTTTGACTCTCGTGAACTTGTTTTAATTTTCTTCAGCTTCAGCCTAAACTTGCATATGAGCAATTGATAGTCTGTTCCAGTCTACCCCTGTTTGTTTTGGCTGATGCTATGGAGCTTTCCACCATCTCTTTGTGTTTTCCATCTGGTAAGCTCCATGTGTATAATCATCTTTTATGTTGTTTAAAATAGTTATTTGTAATGAAGAAGTCATTGGTCTTACAAAATTTTATCATGCAATCTCCAGCATCATTTCTATCACCAAGGCCATATTTTCCAATGAGTGATCCTTCCTCTTTGTTTCCAACCTTTGCATTCTTATTGTCAGTAATTATCAACACATCTTGATTGAATGTTTGATCAATTTCAGCCTGAAGAAGTTGATATAATTCTTCAATTTCATCATCACTGGCTTTAGTGGTTGGTGGGTAAATTTTAATAATAGTGATATTAACTGTTCTTCCTTGTAGGCATATGAATATTATTCCATCACAGAAAGTATTGTACTTCAAGACATTTCTTGATATGATCTTTTGGATAATGAATGTGACTCCATTCCTTTTTAATTTGTCATTCCCAACATAGTAACCTGCTGGCATCAGCATACACAGACCCTGGGTTGATCAGTGGCCCTGTGACATGGACGAAAATCCAATTCCGAGGCCCTCCTCAGGATAGCTAGCCATGGACCCTGAGGGCCAAAGGAAGTGACCTCCTGATGTCCTGGGTTCATTGGTTTGTGCAAACTCACTGGTTGGCTCTCTCTGTATAATTTTCTTTGGTCCTAATATTGCACATTCTATGCTTCTAACTCCAGTAATTGTAGCTTCTGAGAAAATGGTTTCTTTTACAATGCCTCTCTTAATGCCTCTACTGTGTTGGCAGTGCATGGTGTCCTGGGAACAAATCTTTCTGAGGAACAAGCGATAGCCACTTGGGATGAAAGTCAGAACTGCTCCTTATTTGATAATTCAGTTATGTTTGATATCCATGAACAATAATGTGTTTGAAACCCCTTTTTAGAGCCAAGGCAGTAAAAGTTTCCTCAGATAATTCAGAAAGGTCAGGAACAGGTATATTGGGATTATGACAAAAGGTTTTTAGAGAAAAACTACCCAAGGTTTGTAAATAAAGTGGAATGGTAAATTCTGGGAATGTTGGATTAGAGGATAATAGTGGCAGCCCCATTAAACTGCTTCTGAATATAATCAGTTTAACCCAGATGCTCTCCTTCCTCCTGAAAGTATATAGGAATGTGATAATTAAGAACAATGTAGCATTTTAGATATAGATAAATGAAGCCCGGTGCCTGAGATATTGCTCACAAACAAAAGTTTGCAAAGTGTACAGAGACAGCTTGGCTTCTTTCAGGAACCTTGCTTTATGTTAAGTATCCTTAAGAAACCGCACGTCGCTGCTCTAGATCATTTAAGCCTAAAAGTTAATATATAACACTTGATTGAACCTTTTTTCTGTAAAAATAAAAACGCTAGATTGTTAAGAAAAACTATGAAAATATCTTAAAAGTTGTTCCTGTGAATCATTATGTCCTATTTTGAATGATTAATCACATTTCAGTTCTGTATCCTGTCTTATCTAAAGAATCACATCCTCCCTTTGTGAATTACATCCTTTCTTTGTAACAAGTTCCTCCCTAAAAAAGAGACTAAAAGACTGAGGTAGAGTGAGTTCTGCATGCAATGCTAGATAAAATGTTTGCAGATCTGCCTACCTGCCAGCTTGCATCATATCTATGTGTCTGTCTTTTTTGTATATATTTCGTCTCTCTCTTTCTCTATCTCTTTTGCCACCAGATCTCCCTTCTTCGTGACACCCACACTTCCTTGTCGAGGCTGGACCCCGACATAGGACCTCTACAGTAACCCATGTGATTGTCATACTCACAATAGCCAATACCAGTCCATTTCAGCTCCCTGAAGTGTAAGATATTAATAAATACGCATCCCATTTCATTTTTGACAGTTTCCAATTTTCCTAGACTGATACTTCATACATTCCATGTTTTGATTTTCAATGGATATTTATTTACAGCTATTTCTCTTCATTTTGTGTGTTCCCATTCAGCAAGCAAATGAAGGTCCTATAGGCTGTACTCCGTTCACTTCATCACGGCCAGCTCTACTTTGAGGAGGCAGCTCTTCTCAGTTGTATTTTGAGTTCCTTCTGAAATGACTGGCTCATCTTCTGGTGCTATATCTGACTATATTCTGGTGCTATTCATCATGTTTCAGTATTCAGTGTTCTGGTGCTGACAGTGTTTCACTGCTATTCATAAGATTTTCACTGAGTAAATATTCGGAAATCATCCATTTCTCCTTCTTCCTACTCTTATTATGGAAGTTCAGCTGAAACTTCTCCACCATGGATGACACTGATGGTATATAAAATACCCATGGAATAGCTTCCAGAATCACAGCAACTTGGAATCCACCACAGTAGGACTATCAGAGAGGCTTAGAGGGATAAAAGATCCCTTTCATAAGTACATATGTGGGTAAGTCAAATATTATCTCCACTCTGGGTTATATTTTAAACAATTTTGGAAATGGCAGATACATCATTTAAAAAAAAATTTCCTTGATTTTCAATACACATTGTCCATCTATCGACAAGATTTCCTGTTCTCTCATTAAAAAAAAAAAAAAAATGTTTTAAGGGGAGCTGTGAGTCACAAATGCACCACTGTCTTAATTTCTTCATCATAAGTGAAACTTAGTCCTCGACGGGCTGCTTTCAAGGGAACAAAGAAGGGAAAGTCTGATGGACTGGAGTAGCATCAGGACTATAAAGAGGATGCTTTACCACCTCAAAATCAAGCTTTTTCAGACTGCTAACTGTGTGGGAAGAGGTGTGTAAAAGGGACGTCCGTTGTCATGCAAGATCACAATGTCCTTGGATAACAGTCCTCGTGTTTAATCTGAAGTTTAGTCTTGAGCTCTTCAGTGAGCATATCACTGTAATGAATTCTGTTCATTGTTGAACATTTTTCCTCATCATTTTCCAATACTGGCCCTAGAGAATCCTTTGAACACTACAAGCACTAAGTTTTTAATATATGGTTGACTTTTGAACTTTTTCTTGGTTAGCATTTGAAGATGTGTCCATAGCATACTCTGCCATCTACTCTTAGATTTATAGTGATGAATCTATGTGTTGTCACTAGTAACAAGTTTTTAAACAACATGATTACCTTCATTCAAGTATCAATCAAAATTTTGTTTGCCGATGTCCAAAAAATTCTGTTTATGCTGTTCAGTGAATTGTTTTGGTACTCATTGCACAAAATTTTTTTGAAATCAGAATTTGTCATGGATGATTTCATAGGCAGAGTTGTGGTTGATTTGCAAACGATTTGCTACATAATCTATTGTCACTTGTCTATTTAACAGAGTCATTTCACGTGCACACTCAATGTTGTCATCAGTCATAGACATGGATGGATATTTTTATATAACCAGAACGTGGAAAAAATTTGATTTGCCCTATTACATAAACCTAAATAGAGTCCTGGTGTGGGGCTCTAGGATAATGCACTGGAACCCAATGTCAGTTTGTTTGAATGCAAGGTCCGTGGTTCAAACTCACCAGGCGCCTCTCAGAAACCCTATATAGGGATACTATGAGTCAGAACCAACTTGACAACACTTAAAAGCAACAACAATAACATATACCCAAATAAGGAAGTTGTTGTTGTTGTTAGGTGCCATCAAGTCGGTACCAACTCACAGCGACCCTATGCACAGTAGAACAAAACACTGCCCAATCCTGGACCAACCTCACTATTGTTGCTACACCTGAGTCCATAGATGCTGCCACTTGGCAAATCCATCTCATTGGGGGAACCTTCCTCTTTTTCTGTGACCCTCCACCTTACCAAACATGGTATCCTTCTCCAGCAACTGGTCCCTACTGAAAATATGTCTGAAGTATGAGAGACGAAGTTTGGCCATCTTGGCCTCCAAGGAGCACTGATATGTTCAGACCCATAATGACCTTCCAAGGAGCTTGAACCATTGACCTTACATTTCAAATTGACTTTGGTGTCCAGTACATTAACTCACAGCACCACATCAGGACTCTGTATATTGAGTAAAAATAGGTTTATAATTTCATATTTGTGTTTAATAATGATTTCTATGATTTTTACAAGAATATTTTTTGACTTATGCTGTATTAATTGAATATGTATTTCCAGTAATTATAATTACTGCTTTTCAAGCAATTAAATGAATATTTTATTTTAGCATTTACCAAATAGATTAAGGACAGATGCTCAGAATTTAGAATTCCCAAGATTAGGAAAGTATTTGAAAGGTATAGGAAAGACAGGTGGTCAAGCAATTAAAGCATGTACGTTTAAAATTCTCTAGGATCAAATATAACCCATATATAATTTTAAAATAAAGCTTATTTCCCTGGAGTAATATTTCATTTATGATTACAATTTTTCTTGATTAAAAAGTGCTAGAAATGAATGAATAATTAATTTTAACTTAAAAAAGAAAGCAGATAAGAAATATTAAGGGAACAGCAATTTTTATTTGTAAGACAATAGATAAATTCATTGATAACATAATAAATGAGCTTAAAAAGTTCTGTGAGATTACCTCTGTATTCCTATATGCCCCTACATGGTAATTGCTTCAAAGTGTCATAATACATTGCTATTCTTCAAAATGCCATCAGTGTACTGGAAAATTTGCACATTATAGGAGATAAACCTGATTTATTAATATTTCCTCCATTTGTTTAATTTACAAAGTGAGTAAATCAGGATAAAAAGATATTAAAAATAAACTAGAATAAGAAAAAAATAATGCAATATTAATTGTTGCTATTGTTGTTGTTATGTACCATCGAGTTAGTTCTGACTCATAGCCACCCTGTACAGGATTTCCAAGAGCAACTGGTGAGCTTGAACCTCCGACCTTGTGGATCAAAGCGACTTTTCAGTTCAGCACATAAGCCCACAGTGCTATAGTTATAAAATTATGTAATTTATTAAAGCTTTAGATAAAAGCTTTATTAGAAATTTGGGCACAATACAATATAAGGCTAGAGAAGTGAATAGAATTTACTTCTGTTTTGTTCAAACACATCTGATGATGTAATGTGCAAAAATCAGTACTATTTTTAATATGAGAAAATGACTTTCTCTATTTTATTTATCTGTGTAGATGAAACAAAAAACTCTAAGGATTAATTTAAAATAAAATGGGATTTGTTAAATAGCACATATAATCCATTAGAATGCAGATAAAATATTGCCTAATATTATTTTACATTATTAGAATTAATGTAATATATGTTCTTGAAGAGTTAATATGTCATTTTGCAAACTGATTTTCTTGTAATTTAAAACATAACTCTAGTTCAGTAGTTTATTTTTATTTAATGAGAATAAATACATAATTTTAAACAAATTATATATGCAATATTATTTTAAACAAAATGTATGTGTTGAATAATACATTAATGCATGTATTTGGGAATCAACTGTAAATAATTCTCAATATGCTAGAACATAAAACTGAATTAGCTAGTAAGTAGGAAAATAGATATTGCAGTAAGTGTAATGAGTGTTGCCTTCTTAAATTAGGAAGTTGCATGACTAATTAGCTCATCTTTCTAGTTTTTTGAATAAAAGAAGCTTACCCCCATTTTCCTTTCTAGACAACCAAAAGTTTGAATTCTGAGCCAGGCTGTCACTTCCAGCATTGGATTGCAGCATGAGTGCTGGTAGGGACAGCATTTAGCTACAACAGAGAGCCAAAGATACATAGATTCTTATTCCTGGACTAAGGCTCTCTTAAGAATTTAGAGAAGTTAGACAGCAATGAGGTCAAGGAAGTAAACCAATATCAAATTGCTGAGTCAAACAGAATCAGAAGTAGTGAATAAACAAAAAAGATCCAGCAACTTGCTAAAAGAGTTTGGAAGAATCCCATATAACAAAAACATCCTTGTAAGAAGGGGAATTTTATGAAGTGTCAGCTGTCAACGCTTGCATCTTTTTGCATAGAAGTTGTGCACATTTCTTAATAGTATATTTACAAAATGCCGACAATGTACTGGATGCTAGGCCTATGGTCATTGCTGACTATGGGATATTAGATTTGATCTCTGCTCTCTTATGTCAAATAATTTATTGGAGAAGTAAACAGACGAAATGATAATGTTTCACCTGCCAGAAGGGAAATATAATGTGCTATGAGATACATACTTGGAACATTTGATCAAGTACAAAATGATAGATCATCGCAGATGAAGTGATAATGAAGACAAGCAGGAGTTGTATAAGCGAAGAGGTGGCACTAAAATGTTTCAGTCAAATGAAAGAGCCTAAATAAAAGATAGTGTGCTTCTTCATTGTGGCTGATAATAAAGTATATAGACAGTGAGGAATGAAATGGAAAATAAGAAAGCTGAAAAAGATCCAGATAATGAAGAACTTTACAAGTCATATGCATTAGCTTTAGTTTTGATTTTAAAATAATGGTTATTGAGAAATTTTGTATAACAAAGTATCATATACTGTATGGTTTAAAGCAACATAATTTCCTCCTCTTTGGTTCTGAATGCTAGAAGTCTAAAATCAAAGTGTCAGAAAGTGAGTTTAGTTCTTTCTGGAGGACTCTAAGGGAGAGCCTGTTCTATTCCTCTCTTCTAGAGGTCCCTTGGCTTTGACGACATCCATTTATTCTTTGCCTTTGTATTCACATGCTATATTCCCTGTCTATCTGATTTGTGTCTCTTCTCCTGTTATTATAGCAACCATACAAAAACAACCAGAGTGAATTAGTGACCACCTCAGAGGCACTGTAAGGTAAGTACACAACTATTACTAATACTCATATTAACTTAACAAACTATATTGTGAAAGGCCAATTTCCAAGTAAAATACCATTCACAAGTACCAGGCGTTAAAACTTCTACATATATTTTGTTTGTTTGTTTGAGATATAATTCAACCCATAACAGCCCACTCTCTAGCCTTCTAAAATTCTCACAAAAAAAGTATAATCATTCATACTATTGTAACCGTTTTAAGCCATTCAAGTATTAACACTAATTTCCAAACCTCATTTAAATATATTAAAATGAAAAGGTCCCAAATCTTTTAATTCATCTAAATCAGGCACAGGTGAGATTCTGAGCATAGTCCATTATAGGGGTTTAGTCCTCTCTAACTGTGGACCTGTGCAACCTAAATATCAAGGTATCTATTTCCAAAATATGATGGCCAAACTGACATAGGCTAGACATTGCTATTTCTTAAAGGATACATTATAAGTTTAAAAAAGAAAATTATCGCCCATGGGTATCAAACAACTTTGAAACTAAGCAAGGTAGATTTTATTAGTTTGTAAGGCCTGATTTACTTGCTTTGGCTACATGGTCAGTAAAGATCAATTGCTTGTGGAGGACATCATGTTTGGTGAAGTAGAGGATCAATAAGAGAAAGCGAAGCTGTAGATGAGAAGGATTGGCACAGTAAGACAAATGATGGAACTGGTGATTGCAGTGATTGTGAGAATGATGTAAGACCAGGCCACACATTTTGACTTGTATTCAACTTATGTGTATATATATAGATATATACATAGACATAGATGGCTATATATATATATATATATATATATATATATATACACCTATAAGGCTATTTTAATAACTAACTTAGAAAAATCTGAGACTAAAAGAGTTTATACATTGCCAATTTGTCCCACTGTCAGTAAGTGGTAAGACAAGAATCAAAATAATAGATTCTGTTACTCCCAAGTCTGCATTTTTACCTGCTATATTACACTTTAACGTTGTTTTTCTTATATGCCATGGAGTTGGTTTTGACTCATAGTGACCCTGTACAGGGTTTCCGAGGCTGTAAATCTTTACAGGAGCAGAAAGCCTCGTCTTTCTCCTGTGGAACAGCTGGTAGTTTCGAACTGCTGACCCTGAAGTTAGCAGCTCGATTCACAACCACTATGCTACCTTATTACATTTTAATAGAGGGAGCAAATCTCTTGATATTTGCTACATTCAATTACCAGTTATAAATACACATAGTTTAATAAATAGCCTTGGAGTGACTTAAATGAACATAAAGTCCACTATTTCAAATCTTTAAGAATTTGTGGATGCCAGGAAGTCAATTTTGATTGACTTTGAGAATGGAAATGCAAAGAAACATTATTAGCTTCCCATTTCCAAGCAGCAGAGTTTGTGCTTATAATCGAAATGGTAGTTGCAGATGATAAAGTCATACTAGAGCAGAGTAGAAGTGAATATACATAGATGACAGAAACAGCAAAGACATAGATGGTTGTCCTTAAAATGTCAATGTTGGTGAGTTGATAATTGAAAATATTACTTTAAGAATACTTGCAGTGACAAGTGGAGATAGCAGTAGATACAACCTCAGGCAAAAAGTGAAAAATAAATGGTGTGATACATGGTGAGCAAAGAAATCTCTGAATATACTGATGTCATGCTTTGGGCCTACAAAGTTTCCTGTGTTTAAAATAAAAGAAACCATCTTTGAAAACTTGAGGCCTTAGTTGGGTACAGCTAGGCTAGGAGAGGGAAAAACAGGGAGGTATAGGTGAGAGTTCTGGTAGCGTAGTGGTTACAAATCGGGCTATGAATCGCAAGGTCAGCAGTTCAAAACTACCAGCGGTTTCACGGGAGAAAGATGAGGCATTCTGCTCAAACAGGTTCACTATGAGTCGGAACTGACTCCACAGCAACTAACAACAACAACAATAGGTGAGAGTTCAAACTCCGAACATGAAGCTTCCTATTTTAGTTTTTTCATTTGGTAACAAAGTATCTTACTAAAATTGTTGTTGTTGTTGCTAAGTGCTGATGAGTTGGTTCTGACTCATAGTGACCCTGTATCAGATTTCCAAGGAGCATCTGGTCAGTTTGAACAGCTGACCTTGTGATTTGCAGTCCAGTGCTGATCCTACAGCACCACACAGAAGTCTTACTGAAATAGATAAGTGAAAATCATTTTCTTACTTCATGTGCTTATTTCAGAATTGGGCTTTTGAATATTTGTAAGTATTATTCATCATAACAGTGAGAGTCTTCCTTTGTAGTTACAATAGAGATATGAATACACAAGCCTACTTTCGAGAGACGCTTCTCTCATATTTCATCCCATTCTTGTAACACCAAATGATAGCCATTGTTGAGCTTTTAAACAACAAAAAAAGAAAAAGAGTTGTTGTTGAGTAAATTTTGACATATTGGGATCCCATGTGTTTCGATATGACTGTACACAACAGGGTTTGTAAGGTTGTAAATTTTCAGAAGTAGATTACCTCTTAGAAGATATATCTGGGTTAGTTGAAACCACTAACTTTCGGTTAGCAATTGAGTGCTTAGCTGTTAATGTAATGCAGTTAATTGATAAGTTGTTGTTGTTAAGTGCTATTGAGTAAGCTCTAACTCATAGGATTTCCAAGGAGTGGCTGGTAAATTTGAATCACCAAGCTAAAGATTAGCAGTTCATCTACCTTTAGAGTATTTACTAAATTCCCGAGGTTACCAAAGGTATTCTACTTTGTCTGATTGGAGCTCAAACCAGTGTATGCTCTGAGAACTCAAGAGGATCCCATTTAAATTTTTGAAACCGTTTTGTTGTTGTTGAAATTTTCTCTTTTTTTAAATTTGAACTCTGAACTACAACTTCCAGTTAGCTGAGTATTCTTAATCTCTTATCTCTGATTCCTCAAGGTAGAAAATCTGGTGAGGTTGGATTGATCTGCCCTCTATATGCTGTCTGGAAATTGCCTCCAGGTAGACAAGTAGTGCGATTGGGACTCACTTCATTTGTTTCTCTTCTGTTAGTTCTTTCAATACTGTTCTTCATTTGTTTAGTATTTGAAAATTAAATTAGCATATTTTTTCAAGCATTCTATTATTTTATAATGAGAAATTAAGTCTAAATCTTCTTGTTCCACCATGGAGTGTATTGATCATATGTGTTATTTAATACGAATAAACCTTAATCAAAATAGAAACAACGTATATTTTCTCATTATTGTAGTACTACAAAATAGCATAATTTCAGACATAAAAAATGTTCAATAAACTCATTTAAAAAATTGCTTTTAAATATTATACTGCTCAATCATCCTATTTTTTTAAGGAAATTGATCTGTTCATTAAATCCAGATTGTTTAACATGAAAGTCCACACACTATTGTTTTCATATCAAACAGTCATATGTTGTTGTTGTTGTTGTTGTTATGTGCCGTGGAGTCGGTTCCGACTCATAGAGACCCTGTACAGGGTTTCTGAGGCTGTAAATCTTTACGGGAGCAGAAA
>NW_006408537.1:19103695-19105823 GCF_000296735.1 Chrysochloris asiatica | reverse complement strand
TTTACAATAACAAAAAGATGGAGGCAGCCAAAGTGCCCATCAACTGAAGAATGGATAAACAAACTGTGGTACATACACACAATGGAATATTATGCTACTTTGAAGAATAACAAGGAAGCCACGTGCCACAGCATAACATGGATGAACCTTGAGGACATAATGTTGAGTGAAATTTGTTGTTGTTGTGAAGTGCCGTTGAGTCAGTGCTGACCCATAGCGACCCTGTATAGGGTTTCCGAGGAGCAGCTATTGAGCTTGAACTGCCAACCTTGCCGTTCAAATGGCTTTGCAGTCTGGCGCATTAATCCACAGTGCCACTGAGTGAAATTAGTGAGTCACAAAAGGAGAAAGATCACATAGGACCACTACTGTAAAATACTAAAGAGGGTGGGGGGAATACTTTGCTGGTTACCAGGATGTGGGGGTGGGGTAAGGGGGTGGGGAAGGTGGAGCATAGGGCAGGGAATATACACAGGATAGTTTGGGGGCTAGGCAGGGGGGCAATACACAAGAAGGGGGAGGGGAATGGAAGAACAAATCGAAAGGGAAAACATTTGGCAGGTTTGCATAGGCTAAGTGGGACAGAGATAAATAATGGATGTATGCACAACCTTGGAACAACAGGGCTCTGGGATACAGGGATTGTGACATGGTTGGAATGGGGAAAAGGGGGGAAATAATGTAAAGATGCTTGGCTGTCTTTTGAATCTTGGTTTCCCTGGCATACCATTATAAAATAGGCACTTGAGGGGGATAGAAAGGAATATCCAGAAATATCACACAGAAAGCTTGTAAGTCTGTCTTCTGCCTATAACTGATTGGAATACCAAAAATGGAGCTACAGCTTGCCCAGTGAAGGAGGCTTCCTGCAGAGTTTCTGCATTATATAAGACCATAGGTGGAATCCTGAACCCCATCCAGAATCTTCTGAGGTGGGAAATTTCCAATTGAAAGGACAAGCAGTCTAGCCTGGAGCAGCTACAGAATGGAAGATACTTCTTGAAAGAAAGACCAACAGGAAAAATACAAAGCAATATAGGCAGTCTGACTGATTACTACAAGAACAAGCAAGTTGCTCGCCCAGGTTGGGTCCCCTCAGGACAAACCCTCTTCCAAGACTAAGACTCAATGGGAATACACTCTCTGATTGATGACCACGTTCATCACCGATAAGGGGAAGTTAGGGAAAAACAGCAATGAAGCTGCGAGCTAAACTCTACAATGTTCAATAGACTCTTGTGAACCCAGTTGGATACCTGATCAGCCAACAGTGTAGCAAGACTTGGGGACTCTTGGGCCCAGAGTCAGTGAAATAGCCACAGAGGACTAGAGTGGAGAGTGAAGCATCCAGCTGATACGAAGAGAGGGCATATGCATAAGAACACCCACACTTGTAGATAATACCCACTTGTAGATAATACCCACTTGATCTGGCTGGATGATCAGAGCTCAACTAGAAGAAGAAAGAAAAGGAAAAAAAGAGTAATTTGATACAATTTGATGAACTTGACCTACACCTATGGATGCAGTAGCTCAAAAGAAGGAACAAATCTTTACAGAGAGGTTCATTCCCACCCCCTCCATACACAGAGTAAAAATGGATGGGTAACTTGGACATTGGCTACCCAAAATGGAGGGAGTGGGCTACAAAGTCAAGAAGTGACTGGCTTACAAGCTTTCAAGAGGGAGCCCAGATCCAGGGGATATGGAGGAAGATAGAATCTCCATTGAGTAGTATCCAATCTGTCTTGGCAGGGCTAATGAAAGAAGATAGGGATAGGTCCCTTGTGGTACAATGATGAATAATTGTTATCAGGACTGACTGCAAGTGTTGAAAATGTAAAGGTGGACGTTTTGTAGCAAAAGGAGGGGAGTAATTGACTTTTCAGTCCAGGAGCGGAGGTCCCTGGAACCATCAAGGGAGAAGAGCAGAGTGTGAGACCCTACCCAGAGAAGCAGTGACGCCAGAGGTGAAGGCAAAGACAATGACACGGAGAGATGGAGCAGCCGGGGACTCTAGACCCAGAGTGCGAGAGGGCCTGTATGCTGATGACCGGGGGCAGACTTGCAGGGTATATACCCTTTGGTTGGTTGATGATGCATGGATGGGATTGTAACCATGGCAATG
>NW_006408537.1:19092652-19103595 GCF_000296735.1 Chrysochloris asiatica | reverse complement strand
TTGTTGTTATGTGCCGTGGAGTCGGTTCCGACTCATAGAGACCCTGTACAGGGTTTCTGAGGCTGTAAATCTTTACGGGAGCAGAAAGCCTCATGTTTCTCCCACGGAACAGCTGGTAGTTTCGAACTGCTGACCTTGGTGGTTCACAGCCCGATTCGTAACTACTGTGCTATCAGAGTGCTGTCATATAGGTTAACATAATTAAGGTCATAAAATTAATAGAGATCTTTATCTCTGCTACTTCAGAAATATTGCCCTGATTTATCTCATAAATTGTCCAAAATTAGTTTTGGACTCCAATATAAGTATTCAAAGAAAAGTATTTTTCTGTCACTAACAACGCATTTGCCTTCATTTTACCATGAAATATAATCTTAATCTTTCTTAAGAAAATATGGTTTTGTATATAATATTTTACCTTTTTAAAGTTAATGTTTATAAATACATGTATTTATGCAATAACTGTAGTCACAGAAAGTGTTATCATTTGTAGGAACAGTTTTACCACTTTGTTTTTTAATCTGATCTCAGAATAGGGTAGGATCTAAATGGTTGGTGGTGGCTGTGTGTGGCGGAGTCGTTCTGACTCATGTGTGACCCTGAACAGAGTTTCCAAGGCTGTAATCTTTACGGGATCAGAAAGCCTCATCTTTCTTCAGCGGAGCAGCAGGTAGTTTCGAACTGCTGATCTTAAGGTGCGCAGCCCAATTCGTAACCATTATGCTACCAGAGGTTCTAAATAGCTGAGTCATAATAAGCTCTGCCTTGCATTTAATATAGCTGGATAAATGAGATTTTAGTTTGCCTCCATTTTAAATCATTTTTAAGGAAACTTTAAAAACAACAAAGAAAAGTCCACAGTCATCAGTCACTTCCTTTTTACACCAACCCTATCTTCCTTTTTACACCAACCCTATAAGGCAAAGTGGACTTTTGGTGTGGCCCTACCAGTTAATGCGGTAAACTGCGAAGTTGGTTTGGGCAGTAAAGGCCAGCAGTTCCAACTCACCAGCTGCTCCTCAGAAACCCTGTACAGAGATTCTGTATAGGGTCGCTATGAGTCGGATGCTGACTCAACGGCACTTAGCAACAAAAACAACATAGTGCAAAGTAGTACTGTCCCATACAGTTTCTAGGGCAGTAAATCTTTACAGAAGCCAATGGCCACATCTTTCCTCCCTGGAGTACTGGGTGATTGCCAACAGCTGATCTTTTGGTCAGCAATTAGGATTCAACCACTGCACGCTCAGGGTTCTTTAAAGCGATTTACCTATATTCAAAAATACTGAGGGTTGAATAATAACTTGTGCTTAGAAATAATTTTCTACTGTCTTTTTTATTTATTTTGTTTTTTCTTTGTTTTGCTTTCCTAAAAAAAAAAAAAAAAAAAGTCATGCCAACACCAGGTCTAAATTTCCTAATGGTATGTAAGTAAATAAAGGCATGGGCTTTAATACCAACAGAAATCAAGGATATCTGTCTTTCTTACAATTTCACTGTTTTGGTATGAATTCAACTGTTTGTCACAGATGTATGATTTGGCCATGACCGATAGGAAAAGCAATGAGTTAAAAACTTATGCTTCTGTGAAGAAGTTTCTTTTATTTGCTTATGTTGTCCTTCAACTGTTCATTAATTGTTTTAATTTTTCTTGTTTTTTCATCTTTGCTATGTCGTATATACTGAATTATGCAAAGCAACTCCTCATTTTTAGGTCACTTTTTTACTTAAGCATATTATACTAGTCATGCTATATATGTATAAAGAGACCTTCTTATCAATGGAGAAAAGATTAAAGTTGTCAAGGACTTCATTCTTCTTGGATCAACTATCAGCGCTCAAGGAAGCAGCGGTCAAGAAATAAAACGACGTATTACATTAGGTAAATCTGATGCACAAGACCTTTTTAAAGTGTTGAAGAGTAAAGATGTCATCTTGAAGACTAAGATGTGCCTGACCTAAGCCATAATATTTTCAATAACCTCATATGCATGTGAAAGCTGGACAGTGATTAAGGAAGACCGTAGGAAAACATGCTTTTGAGTCATGGTGTTGGAGGAGACTATTGAAAGTGCCATTGGTTGCCAAAAGAACCAGTAGATCTGTTTTGGAAGAAGTACAGCCAGAGTGCTCCTTAGAGGCCAAGACAGCCAAACTTTGTCTCATACTTTGGACATATTGTCAGGAGGGACTAGTCCCTGAAGAAGGATATCATGGTTGGCAGGATGGAGGGTTGGAGAAAAAGAGGAAGACCCCCAACAAGATGGATTGGCCAAGTAGCAGCATTGATGGACTCAAGCGTGGCAACAGTAGTGAGGTTGGCCCAGGATCGGGCAGTTTCATTCTGCTGTGCATAAGGTTGCTATGGGTGGGTACTGACTCGATGGCACCTAACAACAGCAACAACTGTTGCTATAATTAATCACTAAAATGCCAAAATAAAGGTTGGTGGTTTGAACCCATGGGGGAAAGGCCTGGTGATTTACTCTTTTTTGTTTTGTTTTGTTTTAAAGTTTTTATTGTGAATTGAGTGAAAATTTACAGGGTAGATCATCAGTTTTACATTCAACAAATCATACGCTTTGTTTCATTACAATGATTATAATCCCCTCCATGTACCATCAGTTAACAGTATTCCTCTCTATTCATTATAGCTCTTTAAAAAAAAAAAAAAAACCTCAGGTATATATAATAATTTAAACAACCAATAAGCATGTTCTGCAAGCCTGCCTCCTGACTGCCAGCACTCAGTCCCTCTTGTTCTATGAATCTAGAGTCTTCTGATGCTCCCTCTCTCCATGTCCCCATTTCTGCCTTCATCTCTGGTATTGCTGCTTCTCTGGATAGGGTCCTGCATTCTTCTTGTGCTCTTCTCCCTTGATGGTCCCAGTGTCCTCTGTTTCTGGACTATAAGATTAACTACACCCCATTTTTGTTATACAACTTCTACCATTACAATTGCGACAGTCTCAATTAGTTATGATAACAATTACTCACTATTGAATCATAAGAATCTTATCCCCATCTCTTTTTACCAGACCCATCTAGATTAGATGAAAACTATTCAGTGGAAACTATCTTCCCCCACACACTCTTAAACTAAACTTCCTCTTGAAAGCTTGTAAGCCAGTCACTTCATGGCTTTATTACCCCCTCATTTTCGGTAGCCAATGTCTAAGTTGCCTATCCCTATCTACCCTGTGTACAGAGGGGATAGCATTAATACTTGATGTGAAGACTCCTTCCCTTTCTGTTGGTATTTTGAGTTACAATATTCATGATTATAATGCGCTCTGGTAGTGTAATGGTTACCAATCGGGCTGCAAACTGCAAGGTCAGCAGTTCTAAACTACCAGCTGTTCCATCGGAGAAAGATGAGGCTTGCTGCTCCTGTAAAGATTTACAGCCTCGAAAACCCTGTACAGGGGTCGCTATGAGTCAGAACTGACTCCATGGCACACAGCCACCACCATATTCTTGATTATAGGTCAATTTCATCAAATTGTAACACTTACTTGCATTTCCTTCATAAAAAAAAAAAAAAAAACAATTTAATTGTCCTCTAGTCAAGTTCTGATTATCAAGCTATCAAGGCTAGGTCAAATGGGTACTATCTGCACATTTGGGTGTTCTTGTGCATCTCCCCTCACTTCATAACAACTGGATGCTTCTCTCTCAGCTCTAGCCCTCTGTGGCTATTTTCTTGTCCATGGGCTCAGGTGTCCCCAGTTGTCACCACACTTTGGACAAACCAGCCCTTCCTCTTCTCTGTTTCATCTCCAGGTCAATGGGAGTCTATGGAACATGGTTGAACTCAGCCCATTTCTTCATTGCTGCCTTTCTCCTATTACACTCACCAGTAGACCAATGTGGTTGGCAGCAAGCTTACATACCTGCTCATTTGTTTCTTTTGAGTTTCAGTCTTAGGAGAGGGTGGTGATTTACTCTTGTAAAGATTATAGCTGCCTTATAGGGCAATTCTACTCTGTCATCTGGAGTTGCTATGAGTAAAAATTGATTCTACAGCTCTTAACCACAACAATATCCATGTTGTAATCCTAATCACAGATACATTCTCCCTTAAATTGTGTGACTTGTTTCCTGGAAGACCAAGCAGGAAAAAAATCCAAGAAAAAGTAAAATATTAATTTCTTTTCTTAATTTCATAAACATGATGGATTTAGGACAAAGACTTTATGTTTGACAAGGACATGACAAAGACATAGGAGATCAAATTATGTTTAGGAGATCAAATATTGATAATATTGATCTGTTAGAAAACAAAAGGAAGTGAAAGATTTCTGAACATACTTTCATTCTGTAAATATTTACTGTGCAACTTTTCTGTGCAAGGCATACATTTAAATAATAGTAATATAATAGTAAATCAAATTGGCAAACTTGGGTATACAAATTGTTCTTGTGTCTTGCTGAGTTGACTCTTACTCACAGTAATTATGACTGACTACATTGTGAACAAAGGACATTCCAGAATACTTAACTGTGCTCATTAGAAATCTGTACATAGTTCAAGAGTCAGTTACTGAGGAGGTTCAGTGAGGTTTACCATCAGCAATACCACAAAATACCAAGCATAGCACATTCAGGGCAGAGCTCCAAAACTGGAAACCATATAGATAGTGATATTTAAAAGGTCTGAAGGCTTGTAGCTAGTGGAACTTGTAGCAAAAATAAGGAATCACATACTTTTGAATCTGCCAGGCTCAGCAGCCCGGAACCAACAACTTGTGCAAGACCAAATGGCAAGACCAAGTGTGGAAGCATATTCGCCATGGAAAAACACCATGGGAACTATGGAGTACAGGTGGACACTACATTTTGTCAGTTTTGCTTTGTTCTGATTTTCTTTTGGTATCTGTTCATTGGCCACTAACTGTTTGCACAACTCCATTCTGGTGACTAGAGGGGGTGCCTGAGTGAGAGGACACCCCCAACCCTTACCACTGGTGGGTTCATCTGTCACACGTGCACCCAGATACTCTCAGCCCAAAAGCCACCACTGAACTTTTTTTTTTTTTAATACGGAAAAGCCAGATCAAGAGGCATGGAGAGAGAAAGAGAGTTTAAAAAACAAAACAGGAGGAAAATTAAATTAAATCTTGAGGTATAGCATAACAACCAACAGTGGCATCTTAAAATCTCTCAGGAAACTCTGTAGGCAAGAAGCTGAAAGAGGACATTGAAATCATACTCATACTAGGCTGCAGATTTTTTTCCCCCTTCTCTCCCTCCTCTCCTGTTTCTGCAATTATAGACTGCAATATCTAGTCTATTTTGTTGTTGTTGTTGGTGGTGGTGGTGGTGGTGTTTGTTTTTTTGTTTTGCTGTTGCTGTTTTGATGTTTTCTGCTCCCCTTCTAGCTTTGGGGGACTCTTTCTCTCCCTATATTACCCAAGAAGAGTCAGAAACTGCTGCCATATAGTCAAGCTATAATCACACTCTATAAAACACCAAAATACAGGCAAGAACCAATACCAACTGCCATATAACAGGGTGGCAAACAACACCTGTGAAAGTTTCTCTGAGTTAAGTAATAAGAAGAGTGAAAGGGAAACCCAAAACATGATCACATCTACCTGGAAGCAATCAGAAAGCATACAAAATACCAAAACACATACTCAATTAAGGCCACAGATAAACACTAAACATGTCCAAGAAGCAAAAGTAGATGACCGTATCAGCACATATCCAGAAACAAGATAAAATGTCTGAGACAAATGACCTAGAGGTAGACCTGGACTCCAGTCTGGAAGGAAGGCAGGCCTTGGAAATGCCTGAGAAGGAATTTAGAAAAATGATTATAAAATGTTTCAATACATTTTACAATGGAATTGAGAAAAATAAGTAAAAAGTCAGGAAAGCGCTACAGGAACAAATAAGATAGATACAGCATTGGAAACAATTCAAAACCTACAGAAAGAGTTTCAAACAATCAGTAATAGACTATCAGAAAAAGACAATACACTAAAAGGGCAAAAGAGTAGAATAGAAGAGATGAATGGCAGAACCAGCGAGCTGGAAGACAAAAATCTCTCAATACCACTAAGATAGAAGAGCAAACAGAAAAAAGGATAAAAAAAAAAAAATCTGAAGAAGGTCTAAGATTCATGCTGGACAACATGAAGAGGAATAACTTAAGAATTATCGACATTCCAGAACAAGAAGCATCACACAAGTCCACAGAGGAAATTGTTTAAGAGATGCTGGAAGAAAATTTCTCTAACATCCTGAAAAGTGAAAAGATAAACATTCAAGAAGCTGAACAAACCCCAGGAAGGATAGACCCTAAAAGAAAATCACAGAGACATATCATAATCAAGCTCTCCAAAATCAAAGATAAGTAGACACTCTTGAAAGCATCTAGGAAAAACAGAAGTGTGATATACAAAGGCAAGCAAGTCAGATTAAGCTCAGATCTCTCAGCAGAAACCATGCGGGCAAGAAGGCAATGGGGAGACATATATAAAATCCTGAAAGAAAAACACTGTCAACCAAGAATCCTTTATCCAGAAAAGCGATCAATCAAATATGATAGTATAATCAAAACATTCCAGGATAAACAGAAGCTGAGGGATTTTGTGAAAGCCAACCCTGTGCTACAAAACATCATAAAAGGAGTTCTGTGAACTGAGAACCAACAAGAACAGACAGCAACCAGAGATTGACATATGTAGCAACACCTCCCAGAACTAAATTGACAGATGGAAGAGTCGAGAACAGAACAAAACTATAAGAACAAACTCAGAGAATCTGGGAGGTCAGTCAAAGATCAAAAGAATGTAAAAGAAGGTAAACACCTAGGTACAGAGATCCAGATGGTGAGAAAGTCAGGTAGATTACAAGATAAATAGACTTTACTAATGGAGGGAAAAGTTAATGGACTATAAAGTAACCTCAAAGAAAATTAATACTTCACAACATACTAAAAAAATGAAAATCCAAGAACATGGAAACATTAAAACTCTGAAGAAACTGACAAAAAAGACCAAAAAAGCATGCATTCAGCAAAGGAAGACACACCGAACAAAGAAAGCAGCAACACCACAAGAAAAACAAACATAATGGCAGCAATTAATTGATACATATCCATAATTACCAGCTGTTCCAAGGAGATTTACAGCTTCAGAAACCTTGTACAAAGGTGCTATGAGTCAGAATCGTCTCCACGGGACATAAGAACAACAACAACATTGATAATTACACTGAATGTAAACAGACTAAATACACCAGTTAAGAGATGGAGGGTGTCACAATGGATAAGAAAATAGGATCCCTCAATATGCTTTCTGCAAGAGACACATTCCACACACAGAGACAAACACACACATTAAGAGTCAAAGGATGGAAAAATATATACCAAGCTAATTGCAATAAAAAACAAACAGGAGTGGCAGTACTAATCTCTGATAAAATGAACTTTAAGGCAAAACCAAGCATAATAGATAAAGATGGACATTATCTCATGATTAAAGGGACAATTGAACAAGATGACATAACCATAATACATATATATGCTTCCAATGAAATTGCTCCAAAATATATAAGGCAAACTCTAATAGATTTGAAGAAATAGACAAATCTATGATAATAATGGGTGATTTTAATATACAGCTTTCAAAAAAGGATAGAACAAACAGAAAGAAACTTGACAAAGACACAGAAGAGCTAAGCAACACAATCAGCTAACTGAACCTCATAGATGTATATGGAGCATTCACCCCAACAACAGCAAAATACACATTCTTTTCCAGTGCACATGGAACATTCTCCAGAATAGACCATGTTTTAGGCCAAATCTCCATAAATTTACAAATATCAAAATACTACAAAGCATATTCTCAGACCACAATGCTATCAAATTAGAAATCAACAATAGGAAAACCAAGGAATTAAAGTTAAATATTTGGAAATGGAATAACACCCTGCTGAAAAGTGACTGGGTAGTACAAGAAATTAAATGTGATTCACAAAGTTCCTAGAAACAAATGAGAATGAAAACACAACATACCAAATTCTTTGGTACATGGAGAAAGCGGTGCTGAGAGGACAATTTATTGCAATAAATGCACACATCCAAAAAGAGAAAAGAACCAAAATTAATACATTAACACAGCATCTACAATTAAAAACAGACCAACAGAGGAAACCTACAGCCACCAAAAGAAAAGAAATAATAAAGATTAGACGACAAATAAATGAGATAGAAAACAGAAAAACTATAGAAAGAATCAACAGGACAAGAAGCTTGTTCTTTGAAAGGATTAACAAAATTGACAGACGGTTGGCAAACCTAACAAAAGAAAAGAGGAGAAGACACAAATAACACACATTAGAAACCACATGGGCAATGTCATAATGGAACCAAAAGGATAATAACAGAATACTATGAAGAGTTATACTCTAACAAATTTGAAAATTTAGAAGAAATGGATACATTTTTAGCAAAACGTGGCCTACCTAAACTTACACAGAGTGAAGTAGAAAACCTGAACAGACCCATAACAAAAGAAGTTGATCAGATCATCAAAAAACTGCCAAACAAAAGACCAGGTCCAGATGGCTTCACTGGTGACTTCTACCAAACATTCAGGGAACAGCTGTCATCAATTCTGCTAAAATTATTCCATAATATAGAGGAGGATGGAAAACTTCCTAATACATTTTATGAAGCAAGCATAATCCTCATACCAAAACCAGGGAAGGGTGTCATCACACTAAGAAAGAAAATTATAGACCAATATCCCTCATGAACATAGATGCAAAAATTCTCAACAAAATCTTAGCCAATATAATCCATCAATACATCAAAAATATAATACATCACTATCAAGTGGGATTCATATCAGGGATGCAAGGATGGTTCAACATTAGAAAAACTATCAATGCAATCCACCATATAAATAAGAAAACAGAAAACAACCACATGATCTTATCGACTGATGCAGAAAAGACATTTGACAAAATCCAACACCCACTCCTGATAAAAACACTCAACAAAGTAGGAATTGAAGGAAAATTCTTCAACCTAATTAAGACCTTCTACACAAAACTAACAGCCTACATTACTTTCAATGGAGAGAAACTGAAAGCCTTCCCTCTGTGAACAAGAACCAGACAAGGATGCCTTTTGTCACCACTCCTGTTCAATATTTTGCTGGAAGTCTTAGCAAGAGCTGTACACCAAGACAAGGATATTAAAGACATCCAAATTGGCAAAGAGGAAATAAAGCTCTCTCTATTTGCAGACAATATGATCCTATGCATAGAAAACCAAAGACTCAGTAAAAAAAAACAAAAAAAAAAACAAACTACTAGACCTCATTGGAAGATTCAGCAAAGTGGAAGGATATAAGATCAACATACAAAACAAAAATCAATTGTATTCCTCTATACCAAAAATGACAGCATTGAAAAGGATATTAGGAAAGCAATACCATTTACAATAGCCACCCAAAGGATGCAGTATCTAGGAATAAATGTAACCAGAGAAACAATGGACTTATACAAAGAAAATTACAAAACACTACTACAAGAAACCAAAAGAGACCTACAAAAATGAAAGACTGTACCATGCTCCTGGATAGGAAGACTTAACATTGTGAAAATGTCAATACTGCCCAAAGCAATTTACAAATATAATGCAACCCCAATCCAGATTCCAACGACATTCTTCAAAGATATGGAAAAAACAATTCCGAACTTTATTTGCAAGGGAAAGAAACACAGGATAAGCAAAGTACTGCTTAAAAAGAAGAATAAGTTTGGAAACCTCTCACTCCCCAACTTCAAAATTTATTACATGGCTACAGTGGTCAAAACAGCTTGGTACTGGTACAATGAAAGATACATTGATCATTGGAACAGAATTGAGAATCCAGAAATTAACCCATCCATATACAGCCAACTGATTTTTGACAAAGTACCTAAATATATTGCATGGGATGGTGATAGTTTCTTCATCAGATGGTGCTGGCAGAACTGGAAATCAATATGCAAAAGATTGCAACAAAACCTTTACCTCATGCCTTATACAAAAACCAACTCAGCATACATTAAAGACCTAACTGTGAATCCCAGAATTATGAAGGCCATCAATCAAAAACTAGGGACAAATGTGATGGCACTAATTCAGGGAATACACAGACTTCCAAACATTTTGAAAACTACACAAACAAAAGTAGACAAAATAGATGATTGGGACATACTAAAAATTAAAAACTTACGTGCATCAAAAGACTTCACCAGAAGAGTAATAGGGAACATACAGAATGGGAAAAAATCTTTTGCAATGACACACCAGACAAGGGACTCATTTCTAAAATATATAGGAAACTATAACACCGCTACAAGAAAAAGACAAATAACCTGATTAAAAAAGGGTGCAGGACATGAACAGACTCTTCACCAAGGAAGAGAGCCAGGCAGCCATTAAACATATGAAGAAATGTTCATGATCACTAGCCATTGTTGTTGTTATTGTTATGTGCCATGGAGTCGGTTCCAACTCATAGAGACACTGTACATTAGAGAGATGCAAATCAAAACAACAATGAGATATGTCACACCAACAATAACAGCAAAGATTTAAAAAGTAGAGGACAATAAATGCCAGCGAGAATGTGGAGAGACTAGGATGCCCCTACATTGCTGGTGGGATTTCAAAATGGTCCAATCTCTCTGGAGAGCAATATGGCACTTCCTCAGAAGGTTGGAAATAGAAATACTTTATGATCCAGCAATTCCTCTACCCTGGTTTTTACCCACAAGAAATATGAGCCATAACACAAGTATATATATACACACCAATGTTCATAGCAGCACTATTTACAATAACAAAAAGATGGAGGCAGCCAAAGTGCCCATCAACTGAAGAATGGATAAACAAACTGTGGTACATACACACAATGGAATACTATGCTACC